>NC_135551.1:6344462-6579462 GCF_964340395.1 Glandiceps talaboti
CTCTAGTTAGAAGAAATAGTTATACATAAACTTAAAACAGCTCTCGTGGATTTAAACTTAAAGTTAGTGAAGTTTTGTGTAAATGTACTGTTAGAAGAAATAATGATACCAAGAAAACAGTATTCTCTTAGTCTTACATTGTCGAGAGTAAAATTACCAAAATAAAATTTCGCACCCTTAAATTAATGGATTTCCTGTATTTACATATGACTGTGATTTCTTAACGTTGATTTTTATTTCCTACTTTGTACAAAAATAATGTAATTTATCTAAGCAACTTTGCAACTCAACTTTAATTTCTAGTAGTAGAGACTCATCAGCATATAAAAAACAATTCAGAGACACACTTGTAAGATTCACAGGGCTATCATTCTTGACAAAACATGCTCTTTCCAAACTGGTTGATTCTAAATCAATTCTTTTCTTCTTGTTTTTGACCTTCCTTCACCAATCTAAAGTACTAAAATTTATTAGAATAATGTCCGCCATTTTGATTTTTAGCCTGTAACTAGGAGACCAGACACCAGAGTTACCTAGCCTTACAAACTATGCTCTTTTACAAATTGATTCATGCTACAACAACACTGTCACTGTTTTTCACCTATTTCTATCCATTTTAGACTAAACTACTAAAATGTATTAGAAAAATGTCCGCCATTTTGATTTTTAGCATGTAACTAGGAGACCAGACACCAGAGTTACCTAGCCTTACAAACTATGCTCTTTTACAAATTCATTCATGTTACAATAACACTGTCACTGTTTTTCACCTATTTCTATCCAACTTAGACTAAACTACTGAAATTTATTAGAAAAATGTTAGCCATTTTGATTTTTAGCATGTAACTAGGAGACCAGACACCAGAATTACCAAGCCTTACAAACTATACTCTTTTCCAAATTCATTCATGCTACAATAGCACTGTCACTGTTTTTCACCTATTTCTATCCATCTTAGACTAAACTACTAAAATGTATTAGAAAAATGTTCGCCAATTTGATTTTTAGCATGTAACTAGGAGACCAGACACCAGAGTTACCTAGCCTTACAAACTATACTCTTTTCCAAATTCATTCATGCTACAATAACACTGACACTGTTTTTCACCTATTTCTATCCATCTTAGACTAAACTACTAAAATTTGTTAGAAAAATGTCAGCCATTTTGATTTTTAGCCTGTAACTAGGAGACCAGACACCAGAGTTACCTAGCCTTACAAACTATACTCTTTTCCAAATTCATTCATGCTACAATAGCACTGTCACTGTTTTTCACCTATTTCTATCCATCTTAGACTAAACTACTAAAATTTATTAGAAAAATGTTAGCCATTTTGATTTTTAGCATGTAACTAGGAGACCAGACACCAGAGTTACCTAGCTTTACAAACTATACTCTTTTCCAAATTCATTCATGCTACAATAGCACTGTCACTGTTTTTCACCTATTTCTATCCATCTTAGACTAAACTACTAAAATTTGTTAGAAAAATGTCAGCCATTTTGATTTTTAGCCTGTAACTAGGAGACCAGACACCAGAGTTACCTAGCCTTACAAACTATACTCTTTTACAAATTCATTCATGTTACAATAACACTGTCACTGTTTTTCACCTATTTCTATCCAACTTAGACTAAACTACTGAAATTTGTTAGAAAAATGTCAGCCATTTTGATTTTTAGCATGTAACTGGGAGACCAGACACCAGAGTTACCTAGCTTTACAAACTATACTCTTTTCCAAATTCATTCATGCTACAATAGCACTGTCACTGTTTTTCACCTATTTCTATCCATCTTAGGCTAAACTAATAAAATTCATTAGAAAAATGTCGACCATTTTGATTTTAAGCCTGTAACTAGGAGACCAGACACCAGAGTTACCTAGCCTTACAAACTATACTCTTTTCCAAATTCATTCATGCTACAATAACACTGTCACTGTTTTTCACCTATTTCTATCCATCTTAGACTAAACTACTAAAATTTGTTAGAAAAATGTCAGCCATTTTGATTTTTAGCATGTAACCAGGAGACCAGACACCAGAGTTACCTAGCCTTACAAACTATACTCTTTTACAAATTCATTCATGCTACAATAACACTGTCACTGTTTTTCACCTATTTCTATCCATTTTAGACTAAACTACTAAAATTTGTTAGAAAAATGTCAGCCATTTTGATTTTTAGCATGTAACTAGGAGACCAGACACCAGAGTTACCTAGCCTTACAAACTATACTCTTTTCCAAATTCATTCATGCTACAATAGCACTGTCACTGTTTTTCACCTATTTCTATCCATCTTAGACTAAACTACTAAAATTTGTTAGAAAAATGTCAGCCATTTTGATTTTTAGCCTGTAACTAGGAGACCAGACACCAGAGTTACCTAGCCTTACAAACTATACTCTTTTCCAAATTCATTCATGTTACAATAACACTGTCACTGTTTTTCACCTATTTCTATCCAACTTAGACTAAACTACTGAAATTTGTTAGAAAAATGTCAGCCATTTTGATTTTTAGCATGTAACTGGGAGACCAGACACCAGAGTTACCTAGCTTTACAAACTATACTCTTTTCCAAATTCATTCATGCTACAATAGCACTGTCACTGTTTTTCACCTATTTCTATCCATCTTAGGCTAAACTAATAAAATTCATTAGAAAAATGTCGACCATTTTGATTTTAAGCCTGTAACTAGGAGACCAGACACCAGAGTTACCTAGCCTTACAAACTATACTCTTTTACAAATTCATTCATGTTACAATAACACTGTCACTGTTTTTCACCTATTTCTATCCATCTTAGACTAAACTACTGAAATTTGTTAGAAAAATGTCAGCCATTTTGATTTTTAGCATGTAACTAGGAGACCAGACATCAGAGTTACCTAGCCTTACAAACTATACTCTTTTCCAAATTCATTCATGCTACAATAGCACTGTCACTGTTTTTCACCTATTTCTATCCATCTTAGACTAAACTACTAAAATTTGTTAGAAAAATGTCAGCCATTTTGATTTTTAGCATGTAACTAGGAGACCAGACACCAGAGTTACCTAGCCTTACAAACTATACTCTTTTACAAATTCATTCATGTTACAATAACACTGTCACTGTTTTTCACCTATTTCTATCCATCTTAGGCTAAACTAATAAAATTCATTAGAAAAATGTCGACCATTTTGATTTTTAGCATGTAACTAGGAGACCAGACACCAGAGTTACCTAGCCTTACAAACTATACTCTTTTCCAAATTCATTCATGCTACAATAACACTGTCACTGTTTTTCACCTATTTCTATCCATCTTAGACTAAACTACTAAAATTTGTTAGAAAAATGTCAGCCATTTTGATTTTTAGCCTGTAACTAGGAGACCAGACACCAGAGTTACCTAGCCTTACAAACTATACTCTTTTCCAAATTCATTCATGCTACAATAGCACTGTCACTGTTTTTCACCTATTTCTATCCATCTTAGACTAAACTACTAAAATTTGTTAGAAAAATGTCAGCCATTTTGATTTTTAGCCTGTAACTAGGAGACCAGACACCAGAGTTACCTAGCCTTACAAACTATACTCTTTTACAAATTCATTCATGTTACAATAACACTGTCACTGTTTTTCACCTATTTCTATCCAACTTAGACTAAACTACTGAAATTTGTTAGAAAAATGTCAGCCATTTTGATTTTTAGCATGTAACTGGGAGACCAGACACCAGAGTTACCTAGCTTTACAAACTATACTCTTTTCCAAATTCATTCATGCTACAATAGCACTGTCACTGTTTTTCACCTATTTCTATCCATCTTAGGCTAAACTAATAAAATTCATTAGAAAAATGTCGACCATTTTGATTTTAAGCCTGTAACTAGGAGACCAGACACCAGAGTTACCTAGCCTTACAAACTATACTCTTTTCCAAATTCATTCATGCTACAATAACACTGTCACTGTTTTTCACCTATTTCTATCCATCTTAGACTAAACTACTAAAATTTGTTAGAAAAATGTCAGCCATTTTGATTTTTAGCCTGTAACTAGGAGACCAGACACCAGAGTTACCTAGCCTTACAAACTATACTCTTTTCCAAATTCATTCATGCTACAATAGCACTGTCACTGTTTTTCACCTATTTCTATCCATCTTAGACTAAACTACTAAAATTTATTAGAAAAATGTTAGCCATTTTGATTTTTAGCATGTAACTAGGAGACCAGACACCAGAGTTGCCTAGCCTTACAAACTATACTCTTTTCCAAATTCATTCATGCTACAATAGCACTGTCACTGTTTTTCACCTATTTCTATCCATCTTAGACTAAACTACTAAAATGTGTTAGAAAAATGTCAGCCATTTTGATTTTTAGCCTGTAACTAGGAGACCAGACACCAGAGTTACCTAGCCTTACAAACTATACTCTTTTACAAATTCATTCATGTTACAATAACACTGTCACTGTTTTTCACCTATTTCTATCCAACTTAGACTAAACTACTGAAATTTGTTAGAAAAATGTCAGCCATTTTGATTTTTAGCATGTAACTGGGAGACCAGACACCATAGTTACCTAGCTTTACAAACTATACTCTTTTCCAAATTCATTCATGCTACAATAGCACTGTCACTGTTTTTCACCTATTTCTATCCATCTTAGGCTAAACTAATAAAATTCATTAGAAAAATGTCGACCATTTTGATTTTAAGCCTGTAACTAGGAGACCAGACACCAGAGTTACCTAGCCTTACAAACTATACTCTTTTACAAATTCATTCATGTTACAATAACACTGTCACTGTTTTTCACCTATTTCTATCCAACTTAGACTAAACTACTGAAATTTATTAGAAAAATGTTAGCCATTTTGATTTTTAGCATGTAACCAGGAGACCAGACACCAGAGTTACCTAGCCTTACAAACTATACTCTTTTCCAAATTCATTCATGCTACAATAGCACTGTCACTGTTTTTCACCTATTTCTATCCATCTTAGACTAAACTACTAAAATTTGTTAGAAAAATGTCAGCCATTTTGATTTTTAGCCTGTAACTAGGAGACCAGACACCAGAGTTACCTAGCCTTACAAAATATACTCTTTTACAAATTCATTCATGTTACAATAACACTGTCACTGCTTTTTACCTATTTCTATCCAACTTAGACTAAACTACTGAAATTTGTTAGAAAAATGTCAGCCATTTTGATTTTTAGCATGTAACTGGGAGACCAGACACCAGAGTTACCTAGCTTTACAAACTATACTCTTTTCCAAATTCATTCATGCTACAATAGCACTGTCACTGTTTTTCACCTATTTCTATCCATCTTAGGCTAAACTAATAAAATTCATTAGAAAAATGTCGACCATTTTGATTTTAAGCCTGTAACTAGGAGACCAGACACCAGAGTTACCTAGCCTTACAAACTATACTCTTTTACAAATTCATTCATGTTACAATAACACTGTCACTGTTTTTCACCTATTTCTATCCAACTTAGACTAAACTACTGAAATTTATTAGAAAAATGTTAGCCATTTTGATTTTTAGCATGTAACCAGGAGACCAGACACCAGAGTTACCTAGCCTTACAAACTATACTCTTTTCCAAATTCATTCATGCTACAATGACACTGTCACTGTTTTTCACCTATTTCTACCCATCTTAGACTAAACTACTAAAATTTGTTAGAAAAATGTCAGCCATTTTGATTTTTAGCATGTAACTAGGAGACCAGACACCAGAGTTACCTAGCTTTACAAACTATACTCTTTTCCAAATTCATTCATGCTACAATAGCACTGTCACTGTTTTTCACCTATTTCTATCCATCTTAGACTAAACTACTAAAATTTATTAGAAAAATGTCCGCCATTTTGATTTTTAGCATGTACATGTAACTGTGAGACCGGACACCAGAGTTACATGTACCTAGCCTTTCAAACTTTGCTCTTTTCCAAATCTCATTTAACAGAAACATAACTAGCAAAAGAAATCATGATCAAATACTACACCAATACTTTGACCATAAATATTAATCCTTTGTTAACTTTCTTATCTCTTACAGGTTTGTTACACAGTACATAACAGATGTCCTATTCAAAGAAGCTGTTGTTTTGCTCGTCTCTAAGAGAAAAATAATAACTTTACGAGATTCAGACTCTATGTGTAGTAAAACAGAAATTTAGATCTTAAATCAGTTAGTTGTGCACAAGGACATGAGCTCTATTTTGAACATTTTTAATACAATTGAAATGAAGAGTGTGTGTGTGTGTGTGTGTGTGTGTGTGTGTGTGAGTAAACAACTTAGTCGAAAACTGCAGTCCGATTTCTTTGATATTTGGTGGTCATATTATATTGGATGTCTAGTAGTGAAATTGTTCAAATGAAAATGATCACATCATATATATGCGTTTTGGGTCAAAAATGTGATTTTTGTCTAAGAATTTAAACTACAAAACTACTGGGCAGATTGGCCTGAAATTTGGTGGAAACATTCTCAGGGGTGAGTAAATTAAGATTTGTTCATGACATGATGATTCCATGTGTAATATGCAAAGTAGGGCTAAAAAGTGTCTTTTTGGTTAAAAACCTACAATTCCAAAACTACTCAGTAGATTGGGCTGAACTTTTAACAGGGGTGTATCTGCCGGTGTATAGATGAAGAAATATTAAGCATATAATGATCTCATCAGTAACATCCAAATTAGGTGTAAACATGTAAATTGGTCAAAAATTTTTATCTCAAAAAGTACTTGGTCAGTGAAACTGAAATTTGGTGAGATGTTTCTAGAAGTGTTATTCTGCAGATTTCCTTTAGAATAGTTTGACACAATTGGCCCTAGCAACCATGATCATGGCCTTAGCAACAACCAAATGGCAGTATATTTTGGTTAAATAAGAACACCATCTGGTAGGCAGTTAGTAAACATTCAAAAAATGTATGCAAATATCCCTAGCAACAGTGGCCCCGCCCATGGCAACAGCCCAATAATCACATGTGACAAACATAACAGCATGGTTGGATAGGCAACTGGATAGTCATTCAACAAATGAACACCTATTTTTAGAATGGACTAGCATATGGATAAATATTTAAAAAAACTACAGTTGTGCTACTCGCTATTGGCAGTATTTTTGAAAACAATAGTTGTGCTACAATGCCATTTTATATTTCTTTTTTTCTAAATATTTTTTTTCATATCTGAGGTAGTTATGTTTTTCATTGTTCTCCATATGCTCTCTGTTTTTGGTTTCTTCTCATCAGATGTACAGTCATTACATTTTGGAAGAAAAGTTTTATATTGTCTTTTTAAATTGATGTCAGTTTGTGCATCCACCAATTCTTGCGAAACTTCATAATTTTTGTGATGTTACAATTTTTTTCTTGAACATGTTAATAAAAAGGTTAGGGTCGGCAGTGAAAAACTAGGCAGGGTCAGATAACCGGAATCAAACAATTATTTTTTTTTTATTAGCTCCGCTGTCAGCGAAAGCTGAAAGCGTAGCTTTAGGTATAGGTTGTATAGAGTATAGAGAGTAGAGTGAATCATAGGTGTCTGTCAAACTTTTATATTTTCATTATCTTCTCCGAAAGTGAGTCAGAATTCATCGATATTTGGTGTGCATGTTCCCTGTGGGGAGGCTATTCAGATTTGTTCATGCCAAGTTGATCTGTGCCATTTTCAATTTTTTATGATTTTTTTTCATAAAATGACATTTTCATCATCTCCTCACATACTTCATGTCAAATTGCTTTGATATCTGGTGTGTTGATGCGCAGGGGGTAGTTTACTTAGATTTGTTAATTTCAAGTCAGCACGTCTTCTTTTCTATTTTTTATGATTTTTTTTGTAATTTAAAAAAAATGAATATGTTAATGAGCATTATGACCGCCGCCATATTGGAAATCAGTCCGCAAGACTTTAGGTAATTTGCAACTTTTCAAAAGACACTATTGACGTCAAACAAGCAATGTAATATGTGCTGTAGTCTTAATTCTACGCATTGTGCGCCCAAATGACAAATATTTGTTCGAAACAGGGTTGTAAACTTCAAATCCAAATTCTCAACCCTCCTACAGAATGGTTCATTCCAGTATACGCACCTCACGATCAAGTGAGAAGTCGTGCATGCCTGAACTGAAGTGTATGGGACGATTTTTGACAGAGTCAGTCGTCAATAAAAATGATAATACTCTTTCTAAAATTATCACATTTTGAAAGGGAAAGTACTTTGTGGTTCATTTATGGAGTTTTGTTTTTATACGATCAATATTGGTGGCAAAATTACAGCGTCAAAATTACCGATGTGGTAATGCACGACAAGTGAGTTTCCGTACGGTGACAATCTCAAGTACCCGGATGCACGAGGGACTTACCACTGTAACATATGGCTGAGAATGACTCTCTTCCGGGTACTTGGGATTGTCGCCGTACGGAAACTAAGATGGCAATTAATACATTTCTTCCCTATATATATCTACTACAACTAGTACAAGTTGAATGTTGTTGACTTGGTAAATTTGTTAGAAAATTGAAATTCAAATTGCCTCAAAATTATTTTAGATCCCTAGTTTATTTCATTCATCATTAACATTTTCCAGGGTTAAAGCTGTAAGACACTGGAATTATTTATAGCCAACCTCAAAATCCTCTTTTTTTATTTTTCTTGTGTGCATTTCCCAGTCATTTTTTTTTCAGAGATTTTGTACAATTTTTCATAACAGTAGATTTTTGTTATAAAATGGTGACTATGGTATAAATGTACAATACATTACCAGCTTCTGTGAAAAATGTGTTTTATAGTGAGACATCATATGAAACCAGTAACCACTTTATTACATCGCTAAAACAAAACTGCATAGTGAAGAACTGAACCACTTCTACATGTCACCAAAATACAAAAAAAAACCCAAAAAAACAGCGGAGCTATTCTGACCGATAGGTCGCTTGTTGCTTTAAGAATTATTCAGAACATGATGATTCCATTATTGATATGCAAATTAGGGCTAAAAATGTGCCAAAAGTAATGAGCTGGAATTTAATTTGAATGGCTCTTGGGGTGCATAGATGAAGAAGTGTTAAGAATATGATGATCTCATCAGTGACATGAAAATTAGGTATAAAAATGTGAATTTTGTTTAATCTTGTCTCTTGGCTCTCTTCGTTGGTGTAAACGCACATGTGTTTTTGTAATTTGTACTTCAAGCACTTGTTAAATGAGAATGTTAAAAGACACAATCTTTTGTCAGAAAAATTTTGGATATTGCAAAGAGATATAGTCATATAACTTAAATCATGGATAATGTTAATAAGTAATAAATGTAAAATGAACAGAAAACTAGTGTGTGGACTTCTATATATCTGACAATTTTACATGTTATACACAGAGTGAAGCTAGCATGTAAGTGGTGAATGATTTCATTTTATTTGATTCAGTTTTATTTTTTGTTGTTGAATGAGACTGATTTTAGGGAGCGATCAGATTTTACGCTGACTTCTTGTTCATGTTGTACTTAAAAATAGTTTAACACCCCCCCCCCCGCAATTCATCCACAACACAATCCAAAAACCCACCCCACCCCCGCTGACAAATAAAAAAACACTGCCCCCCCCCCACCCCCCACATCTGTTGACAAGAAATATTCTTCTTGTTCTTTCTTGCAATATATAAAGCTCTTTAGACAGGAACCCTATGAGAAGTATGTTTGTCTGTTCATAGCTGTGCAAAATATTCATGGTTTTAGTAACCAAAAGTTCTAGGATATCTCTTAGATTGAGTGAACTATTATCATTATAGACTAATTCAGCTAATTATAAAGTACATTATTAGAAATGAAATTAACATAATTGTAAATCTAGGGGTTTCAGTAAGTTTCAAAGTAGGGAGAGAACTTGAAAAAGTGTCGAGAGTAGTGCATGCTATGCCCATGCGTGCATGCTATACAAGTGGGAGGGGGTGTCCCCCTCCCATGGTAAGATCTTTTGAAAAATTGAACACCTTTTGGAGGCCATTTAGAGCACCATTCATAAGTAAAACACAACTTAGTTATATCATAAAAGTATCACTAATTTTAGGGTTTCAAAAGTTTAAATCATTTTAAGTCATATTGACACAAATGATAATGAAAAAAAGATCAAGTACAAAGTATAGTATAGTTTGTTTGTTTGTTTTATTTATTTACGTGCCCTATGTGGGCTTACCAAGTGAACATTTGGTTCAATACAAATACATCCACTGGGCTTATAATAGTGTATGGTACTATACTATAAACTATACAAGACTATATACTATATACTATGCTATGCTATATACTATATACTATATTATACTATACTATATACCGTACTATACAATATACTTTACTATATACTGTACAATACTATACTATAATATTCTATACCTATACTATAGTATATAGTATATAGTCTAGTATGGTAGTCTAGTATAGTATAGTATAGTAGAGTATAGTAATGTATAGTATATGGTATATAGTATCATGTAGTATAGTAGAGTATGGTATATAGTATAGTTAGTATAGTAGAGTATAGTATAGTATAGTATATGGTATATAGCATAGTGTAGTATAGTATCGTATATAGTCAAGTATAGTATATAGTATAATATAGTATATTATATAGTATAATATAGTATATGGTGTATAGCATAGCATAGTATAGTATAATATAGTATAGTGTGGTATAATATAGTAGAGTAGAGTATATGGAATATAGTGTAGTGTAGTATAGTAGAGTATTAAGTCAAGTATAGTATAGTATATCATATATTATAGTATATAGTAAAGTATAGTGTATAGTATAGTATAGTATATGGTATATAGTATAGTATACTATATACTGTACAATACTATACTATATTATTCGATACCTATACTATAATATATAGTATATATTATATATAGTCTAGTATAGTACATTATGTAGTATAATATATAGTATAGTATACTGGTAGTATAGTATAGTACATAGTATAGTATAGTAGAGTATATGTTATATAGTGTAGTATAGTAGAGTACATAGTCTACTATATTATAAAGTTTAATATAGTATATTATGTAGTGTAGTAAATAGCATAGTGTAGTATATAATATAATATAGTATATTATATAGTATAGTATAGTATAATATAGTAGAGTATACAGTATAGTGTAGTGTAGTATAGTATAGCATAGTATATCATATAGTATGGTATATAGTAAAGTATAGTATATGGTATATAGTATAGCATAGCATAGTATAGTATTGTATATTATAGTATATAATAGTATAGTATAGTATAGTAAAGTATGGTATAATATACTAGAGTATAGTAGAGTATATGGAATATAGTGTATATTATAGTGTAGTGTATAGTATAGCATACTATACCATACAGTACTATATAATATACTCTACTATATACTGTACAATAATATACTATAATATTATTCTATACCTACACTATCATATATAGTATAGAGTCTAGTATAGTCTAGTATAGAATAGTATAGTATAGTATAGTAGATTATAGTATAGTAGAGTATGTGGTATATATTATAGTATATAGTCCAGTATATTGATGGCGCAAATCAAGAGATCTGATTGGTCTAGGCATCGAACTGGCGCGTCTAAAATGAGCGATAATGCACAGTTGATGTTCTCTCACTGTTCGTCTACGAACGTTATAGTCCGCGCAGGGATGGGGGCACAAATGAAACCAGAAAATGTTGCGTCTTATCTTGTTTCCGACAGTTTCAATATACTGGTATAATATAATAGCGATACACCACCCCTGGGAATGGTATACCACTCGGTTTTGACCAGTGAACTCAATATATTTCGTTCACTGGTCAAAACCTCTTGGTATACCATCCCCAGGGTGTGGTTTATTGCTTAAGTATACTACCGGTATAGTATAATAGAGTATAGTAGATATGGTATAGTGTCGTGTAGTATAGTATAGTATAGTATAGTATAGTATAGTATAGTATAGTATAGTATAGTTTGGTATAGTATAGTATAGTATAGTATAGTATGGTATAATATACTAGTATATGGAATATAGTATAGTGTAGGTTATAGTATAGCATACTATAGCATACCGTACTATATAATATACTATACTAGATCATTGTGCCAATACCTTTCCAATTGAGCAGTCTATGACATTCTTGCAAATATACAATCACTTTTCGCTTCACAAAAACATGAAAAAAACACATTTCCCTTTCTTTTCGTCATCTAGAGTGATCTAGCCTTCTTTCAACAAAATGAGGTTAAGAAAAATAATGACCACCACCACAACCACCACCACCACCACCACCAGCACCAACAACAACAACAACAACAACAACAACAACAACAACAACAACAACAACAACAGCAGCAACAACAACAACAACAACCACCACCACCACCACCACCACCACCACCACCACCACCACAACAACAACAACAACAACATACCATGCAACATAAATATGCACAATAAGAGCAATAAGTTAAATGTACACAAATTGGTTCATATGGCAAAATAAAAATGCACAAGGTGTACAAGGATAGTAAAATGATAATGTCGTAAAATAGACTACAGCTCGATCATGATCACCTACTAGGTTATTGTCGGTTGCTACAGCACCTCGTGTATACTTATTGATATTGCATTCGGAAGTGACCGCAGACTGGTATTTTGGACTTCCATACAATGCAACATCGAGGTTACAGACTGAGGTATAGGGTGCGATGTCGAGACTGCCAATTTTCAGTCTGGTCACAGTTCTTCTATGTTAGTTTTTAACTGCGACGAGAATTCGTTCACCACAGTTTTGTCATTCTTGATAGCTAAAATATTTGATCTCATACAGGAATGGATGCCGTCAACGCACGCTTCAACATCAACTAGAATGTCACATGGCTTGTCGTCCGCATACATAATGTAATCGAGACCGTGTCTGATGATGACTTCCAGTGATGGAGCTGTATACCGTGTGTATATTATCGGACCTAGAACTGATCCTCGTCGGATATCGTGCCATTCTACATGCAGAGATTACTATTGATATTGGGAAGATATTGTTTAAACCAGGCTAGAGCTCAAATGAAACGTAAGGCTATTTAACAAAAGGTCATGGTCGATCATATCAAATGTTGCTAATAGATCAGACATTACAAACATCATATCATCTTACCTCACAATTGCAACCGTATAATCACAATATTGTTGGTGTGACATTATAATGAGCAAGAAGGCCATGTTGGAGCTAATCACACGTTGTCAGTCATAATACGTACATTCTGGATAGTTCGAGCACTTGCTACAGTTAGGAGAGTTATTGGAACGTGTTTAATATGTAAGCGTTGGAATTTACATCCTGGGAAACACATGATGGCACCCCTTCCTGAAGCTAGAGTCACCCCAGGAGATCCTCCATTCACATCAGTAGGTGTAGACTATTTTGGTCCCCTCATCGTCAAGTGGAGACGAGGAACTACCAAATAGTATGGATGTGTATTTACTTGTCCTGCGATCCGTGTAGTACACATATAAGTGGCACATTGCCCATCTACTGAATCCTTCATCCAAACAATTTGGCGCGCGTTTTGTGAGTCAATGCGGACCATCAAGGGAACTTTTCAGCGATATGGTAATAAAGAGCGAATGATCTAAGATGGAAACATATCTAATAGCACTTTAATCCACCTGCTGTTAGCCATGCAGTCGGCTTTTGGGAAGGATGATCCCTTCGGTAAGGATAATCCTGCGATCTTTACTGGGTAACAAATTGGTCGATGATGGTGTCATCAGACAGGTTCTAGTGAAAAACTGCTATAGGACTACTTCGCACAGTAGTCAGAAAGCTGTCTTTGTTGGAGGATACTTTGGAGATAGGCAGTACCTTAAATTGTCAAAAAACACTTGGACATTCTAGTCAGAAGGCCCCATGGTACAGCTTGAGATTGTGCCAAAATTTAATCATATTGAACTAAATTGATGATGTGAAATAATTAATGTTGTAATTTTATTTAATTTACTGCAAGGCCAGAGTGATTGATATAAAACAAAATTGTTGCTACAAAATCATGCTCATTCTAATTGCATTATGTTTTTATATTTTTACTAATGATATCTCTTATTTGTTGCAGATCTAGCACTGATTTGATTGTCGAAAAGACTTCTTGGTTAGTGCTCCTTTTGAGGCCGATATGTAAGTGCTGCTCTAATTGGCTGTTTTGCTACACGTAGATTTGTCATATTCAATTCAAATTGACCCATTTTGCCTGTAACTTTATGTAGTGGCAGGAATCCGGCTTTGTGTAGTTTATGCTCAGAGTTCTTGGTGGGAAGTCCTTTGTCATTAACCAACAGCAGTGGCCAACTTACTTTGTCCCCTGAAGATGCTACTGTTTTAGGTTCGTTGTCGTTCGTTTAATTATCAAGTGAAACTGAAGTCAGAATTCTTACAAAGCAATGTACTTTAATTTAGGTGTGACCGATAGAGCACGTTTCCAAAAGAGAGCAAGCCAAGTCTATTTGTTCAAAGTACTAATTTAATGTCACTCAGACCTGCAACTTTAGTTCATGTAATTAAACGACGTAAATAAAAATTAAAACGTATTTTCCGTTTGTATTTTCTTTTAGAACCATTCGTTATTCATTCATCAGTTATGCAGCGTTCCTAAAACGCTAAATTGAACAGCAAGTAAAGACTTTAACTTTACACAACTTGTATACCTTGAGTAATCGGACAAGGGGTGACAGTGGTAGGACGAGCAGCCGGGACTAGTAGATCCTGCAATTACCGAAAGTCTATTTAGATGCAAATAATTGGTATTGGTGGGCTATATCACAATATTTATCTACAGGAGGCTCCAAAAGGTTGACTAATATAGACGCGATTGATTTATCTAGATATAATGATGAAAGTAAGAAGCTATTATACAGAGGTCGACTTGAAATATCATTAAAGAATACGTAATCGACACAATTCATTTCCATTAGGCCCTGACAAGATAGATATTAAATTACATAAGCTTTCTAAATATTGTCAAAAGATAAACGAAAAACACAATAATCAATATTGGTGGTGTTAAATTAGTCCCAAACCTAATGAATAAAGAGAAACATGTTTTCCAATACAGAAATCTACAATTATACACCTTTAGGATTAAAAATCACAAAGCTACGTAGAGTATTAGAGTTTGATCAGTTACCATGGCTGAAAGCATCTATAGAATTCAACACAGATATGAGATACATATACAATTGGACGAGAACAGACTAACTAAGATAATATTTCTTTGGGACCTTTCACTTAATTACTGTAATTGGTCTGCAGAAATCTGTAAACTTCTTCATGAATTTAAATGAACATTGTGATGTTATTTTTTCCTAATGATTTATTTATTTTAGTAGAACAACATTTACGTCATCAGCATCAATTAGTTTTGGTCAAAAATATCAACGAAAAACTTAACGAAGCATATCACTGAACCATACGTTTCTATGAGTCTTTCACGAAGTCAACGATCTTTTTTGGCAAAGTTTCGATCAGGGGTTTTACCACTTCGTTTAGAAACTGGGAGATATAGAAACGAATCGGTGGGCGTTAGACTTTGTGTATTTTATGACCAAAATGCTATAGAAAATGAGATTCACTTTATTTTACATTGCAGGCTTTATGATGGCATACGTAATACATAATATTAACACGGAAAATAACACCGAATACATCACACTATCAGACAATGGGAAATTAAAGTAATTGGTGACAATATAGCAAAATTCATTGAAGCAGCCTTTTTAAGACGGAAGGAAATGTTGTATATTAGTTAAAGAAAAAAAATTCTCACACTGCATGTACAATTACTTCTTCTTTTTTCACTGTAACCTCTCTATATTGTCATGTATCCATTTTTTGTTCAAGGGGACTTTTAAACCCGATGGGCTGGGAGGTATTTTATTACCTCATCTCACTATAATAAAAATTACTTACTTACTTACTTACTTACTTACTTACTTACTTACTAACTAACTAACTAACTAACTAACTAACTAACTAACTAACTAACTAACTAACTAACTAACTAACTAACTAACTAACTAACTAACTAACTAACTAACTAACTAACTAACTTACTTACTTACTTACTTACTTACTTACTTACTTACTTACTTACTCACTCACTCACTCACTCACTCACTCACTCACTCACTCACTCACTCACTCACTCGTACTCACTTACTTACTTTCTATGAGAACCCTTGCTAAAAACTCATTTGAGAAGGACTTCTTCAAACTAATGAACAACTCCAAACTTGGTGAAACAATGCAAAACTGTCCGTTAACGATTGCGGCTAACCTATTTTGTATTTTTATCATGAATATTGAAAATAGGAAATAACTATAGTCGTACGAATTCTTATATAAACTAATGTGAGTGACTTCACATTAGTTTAATATGACGTCACCCTGTTGTCTTTGTTCAGTGTATTGTAATAAAATTAAGTTGATTGGAATACGTAATGACATGAGTTTATTTTTAAGAAACTGTAGCCATACGAATTCTTATAGGAACTAAAGATATGTGGGTGACGTCACATTTTTTTATGACGTCACCCTGCTGTCTTTGTTCTCTGCACCTTCGCTGGCAGAAAAAATAGATAAAGATGACATATCATCCAGTCTTATCAAAATCCATGGTATTCTTAGTGATATGCAAGTGATTCACTTCAACAAATAGTACAGCCTCCTGAACTTAAATTGTCTGATTCCTGAGCGGGAATAAAGAAAAGTGATCAACCCAAACTGAACGTAATTATAAGGTGTGCCAGGTACATTGAAACTGCCTAAAGTTATGGTGTCAATTTACCATTTTCTGTGAATATTCCTACTTTTGAATTACCTAATCGTAAGTTTTCTGTTAAAGCGCGTTAATTTCTGACTTTAGAGATATCATCCCTATTGACAATAGTTATTCTTGAAAGTAGTTGTTTTTAATAGCTAACTCACACATGCGCACTTTGCGGATACAAAATCGTTACGGTACATTGATGTATATATATAAACTGACTTCAAGCCTAGCCGCTTTCTATTGACATACCCACTTTCAGAGTAAAGCGTCAGGTGTTATATTGTACGTTTCCTAAGAACGAGTGAACTGGCACGTATATCGCTATAGAATTTGGGACAATGCTGAATGACGTGTACTGACATTCCATAAGGCTTTCGAGAATAGTAAACCTAAGACAAACATGATTTGAAATAGTATACAAGCTGGGACGTTGTATAAGAAAAGCAGCAATATTGTGTTTGAAATACAATGATTTTATCAGTATGGAACAATGTGTAATTAGATAGTGGAGCGATTACTATACATCCAGCGTGGTATGTGATAAAAGGAAAGTGTACAGACATTCGTGGTGTTTAAACGTCAACTATTTGTAATTATACTTCACTAGTGACAACCTTTCACAATCTGTGTATGTTATGATAACAATTAGTATATTTTCTTTAAATTAGTACTTTGTTATAACTATTGACAATCGCAGTAATGTTGCGTATTGGTGTCGAATTGGTTAACAGTGACGTGGACACACTGTATAGTACATATTTATTCCGGGTGTTAAATTATAACGCCTATTATACTAAAGTGTTGTAATTGTATTACTAAACGACCAAAATATACAAGCAGAATACTACTACAGTGCTATTGGTATCACTAATTAATACCCCCAGATCTGGATGTATTGCGTAAAATTCACTTTTTGAAATCATCCATGTATACATGTAGGATGATTGATTCATGTTGCAATTCATTTTCAGTAATTTCAAAAAGATAAAGAAAAGTATAACAAAGTTTGATGACGATACTTATACTTTCGAAAACTGAAGGGTGTCGACTATCAGAATGTATGTCAAACTGATGTTTTCACACAATTTAGGATGCTATCATCGTGTTTACAAATGTGGGTAAAAGTTACCATGGTAGTGATAAATAACTATCAGAACATATGTTTTAATATTCATATGATTATAGGGTTATCAACTTAAATTAAACTTTGTCGGAATGTTTAAGTTTATGCAACTTTTTATATGACCCGGCGAGATTGCCTGTTAGACGATTTGTTTAACACTCATGCAGACTTCAACATCAAACGTTCGACTGGAATTAATGTTTATTTTTAAAAGTACAATTATAAAATATACATACTAGCCAGCGAGCCACCAAGTGTTTATTGTACTCATACGAGTGTTAAATGTGATATGATATCATATGATGTGATGTGATAGTCCGGTTACACCTGTTTACACATGTACTTATTTCTTGTCTATATGCTGTGTCGTCTTTGTCTGTCATTAGTCCAGTCAGTCTAGTGCCGTCGGCAAACGTAGCAATTGGGCATGACACATGCAGATTTCTACAATGAGCTTTGTATATGGAGAATAGAAAGGGAGACGGTACTGCTACGTGTGGTGCCCCAGCCCCGTATTTGCGTATAGAGTGTCGGAGAGCACAGCTGGACAAACTGTATTATTCTTGAAAGCAGTAGTTTTTGGGCGAGACAACTCATCCATGTGTACTACGCGAATTGGCAATGGTGCATTGATGTATGAAAACTGACTTCAAGTCTAGTCGCTTTCTATTGACATACCCTCTTTCAGAGTAAAATGTCTGGTGTTATAATTATCGTTTATCTCAGAACAAGTGAACTGGCACGTATATCGCTATATAATTTGGAACAATGCTGAATGACGTGTACTGACATTCCATAAAGGCGTTCAGAATGCTGGCCCGAAGACAAACAGGCATTGACATATTGTACAACCTGAGACGTTGTATTAGAAAATACAATAGCATTGTGTTTAAAATACAGTAATTGTATCAGTATGAAACCAAAAGTGTATTTATTATAAATAGAGGAGCGACTATTACACATCCAGCGTGTCATGTGATAAAATGAAAGTGTACAGACGTTCGTGGTGTTTAAACGTCAAAATGTTTAATTATACCTCACCAGTGGCAAGCTTTCACAATCTGTGTATGTATAATTAGTATATTTTCTTCAAAGTTAGTAATTTGTTATAACCCTTGACAATCGCCGTACCGCCGTTTTGGGTCACAAAGTGACATTATTAGAAACTACAAATACCTGACAGTGTCGTTCTATATACTGAACTTGGTAGCACTTTGATAGTCTTCGGCTTCGATTCGAGACGAAGTCTTTTATGTTGTTACAACCCCCTAGATTCTTGTTTCTGGAATAGTTTGTTACACTTATAACATCATTATTACAACATTTTTGTTTTGTCTTCCCTCCATGTGTGTGGAATATTTTGTCAAAAACTACAAAAAAATCTTTCTATATGGAAATCGCAGATTATTTTTTGTCACTTTGACGAGTTATAACCTGGAATTACTGTTTTTTTTTGGTTTGCTTTGTTCTTTTTAATTTGTCTGTGTGTACGTGGGGTTGGAGGAGAACGATTTTCTACGTGTCAAATGTACTTTTAACTCTACACCTTATATCATTTACTTGATATTGAGAAGACTTGATTAATTAAAGCTGCACTCGCTACAACTTAGATGATTTTTCGAAAATAATTTGTTAGATATGACTTACTCATAACACCGTACACTCTGAATAGTATTGCATTACCAGTATGTGAGTATATTTTTGATTGTTGCATACATGATAAATGGATTCGCACACCTAAACAGCGCCCTCAACGTTGGTAACTATGTCAACCATGTCTTTGTACTACCTATGGATAATATCGATCACAGTTTAACATGTACAATGTCAAATTATTGGTAATTAATCATATTCAGTGATTATATTGTGGTTATCAGATCGAAAAATGACACTCCACTTAAAACTATTGTAGTTTTAACATAGCAACGGATTTAAACCCATTCTGTTCCTCATGATTTAAGCTTGCTACTACATCATCTACGGATAACATCGACCGCTAATCAATGGTGTTTTTTACAAAAATAAGTAATTGACTAATTTTTACTGCGTCTTTCTCCCAGTTGTAGCATACTGAACATACTAAACTGCTTTGAAAACCACAACGGTATTATTGGCGATATGTGATTGATGATTTATATGACTAGGAAAAAATAGTAGATTAATTCAACAGAGCTGTGGTTTTATACGCATACCCGCAACGGTGTCGGAGTGTTTAACCGTGACATATTTAAATATGATATGATATGATATGATATGATATAATATGATATATGATATGATATATGATATGATATGATATGATATGATATGATATGATATATGTCACGTGATGTGATGCAATATGACGTATGATATATGATATATAATATGATAGACGATGCGATGCGATGCGATGTGATGTGATGTGATGTGATGTGGTATAGTATGATATACGATTTTATATGATATGATATGTGATGTGATGTGATGTGATGTGATGTGATGTGATGTGATGTGATGTGTTGTAATGTAATATCGTCATAACACAGATTCAGTAGCTCTATATCTGTTATTATCTTTGTAGCTTTTCGTTGAATCTTTTCCAGTAGATCAATATCTTTCCTGTAATGAGTTCCAGCATTGAACTGCACTCTCCAAGTGTGGTCTTAATGAGTTGTATAATTTCATGCTGGTATATTTCGATTTGTAGGTTATGTTCCTTTTAATGAGTCCAAGTATTCTGTTTGACTTCTTTGCTGCTGATGCACACGGATTACTGGGATTGAATGAATTATGGATTAAAGCACCAAAATCTTTTTCTTCTGACACAATATTCAACTGATTGTCATTCATTGTATAATAATATGCTGGATTTGTCACATCAATGCAGTGTCATGTGACAATATAGAACGTTGTCTGTTGTAAGTTTATTTGATTCGATGATATTCTGTCCGTTCAATTGTTGTTTTTTTCTACAGGAAAACGATGGCACCCAAACAGGGACAACATTCCAAAAAGTGGCTTATATACCCTTCGAATAGCAACAGTACTGATCAATTCGAAATGATGACTCCACCGCAGGTCAGTTTAAGTATACGGTACTACTCAACATCTGTCTACTTTATACCATGTACAAGCCAACTTGTACACGTCAACACAAAATGTGCATCTTGGCATTGGCTAAGTGAGAGGGAAGCATTTTTTTTCAATTTGCGATGTTTTATTCAAAACTCATACTTAATAAGGCTATCATGTGTGGTTATTTCTTCCTTGATCATCGTGATGGGAACTGTGTTTGTAGATATGTATTAGCTATGTTGGTAATATTCATAAATTGTTATATTTACTGTAGTTGTATCGAAACAAGTTCTCTTGACTTGATGACTTATACAATTGTTTTGGTCAATACTACGTTGTTTAAACTCCATTCTTCAAATGTTTTGCCAATATATTAATTTACGCTTATTAAAGTGACTGGTATTTAAAGGTTTATTGTTTCAACTTTTTATATGTACACTTCCCAGCATGGTTTATTTCCGACCACAGCAATTCCATTGTCTGATATTTTAACAGTATGTGTATTGAAAGACATGTTTGTCAACATTCTATGCGAGAGGTGTGAGACTCATAGTTTTCCGTACTGCCAAAGAAAATTTAGAAATACAATTCATTGGTTGTTCTTATATGAATAATGTGATAATTGATTGATAATATTTTTATGATGTTGATATTTTTTTTTCAAGAAGATATTATAAAATATCAACATTTGATATTTGATTGACTGAATGTGATCGCTGCTACATTATTTGAAAACCATTATCATGGACAAAATTCCTGTATTGTAATAATGTATTCCTTGCATGTATTCTTATGGAACTCATTGAAGGATTTGCAAGATTGATTAGTTAAAACACATAACTGAACTTCAAGCCAGGATATCAATAATCTTATTATTCCTGAGATAATCCTACGATCTTTACTGGGTAAAACATTGGTCGATGATGGTGTCATCGGACAAGTTCTAGTGAAAAACTGCTATAGGACTATTCCGGACAGTTGTCAGAAAGCTGTCTTTGTTGCTTTGTTGGAGGATGCTTTGGAGCTAGGCAGTACCTCAAATTGTCAAAACACACTTGGACATTCTAGTCAGAAAGCCCCATGGTATAGTTTGAGATTGTGCCAAAATTGAATCATATTGAACTAAATTGATGATGTGAAATAATTACTGTTGTAATTTGATTCAATTTATTGCAAGGCCAGAGTGATTGATATAAAACAGAATTTTTGCTACAAAAGCATGTGCATTTTATTTGCATTATGTTTTTATATTTTTACTAATGATATCTCTTATTTGTTGCAGATCTAGCACTGATTTGATTGTCGAAAAGACTTCTTAGATAGTGCTCCTTTTGAAGCCGGTATGTAAGTGCTGCTCTGATTGGCTGCATTGCTACACGTAAATCTGTCATATTCAAATTGACCCATTTTGCCTGTAACTTTATGTAGTGGCAGGAATCCGGCTTTGTGTAGTTTATGCTCAGAATCCTTTGTGGGAGGTCGTTTGTCATTAGCCAACAGTAGTGGCCAACTTACTTTGTCCCCTGAAGACGCTACTACTGTCTGAGGTTCGTTGTCGTGCGTTTAAATATCAAGTGAAACTGAAGTCAGAATTCTTACAAAGCAATGTACTGCAATTTAGGTGTGACCTATCGAGCACGTTTCCAAAGAGCGCAGGCCAAGCCTATTTGTTCAAAGTACTAATTTAATGTCACTCAGACCTGCAACTTTAGTTCATGTAATTAAACAACATAAATAAATTTAAGACACAATTTTCCGTTTGTATTTCCTTTTAGAACCATTCCTTATTCATTTGTCAGTTATACAGCGTTCCTAGAACACTAAATTGAACAGCAAGTAAAGACTTTAACTTTATACAACTTGCATTTGAAGTACATTGAGTAATCGGACAAAGAGTGATGGTGGTAGGACTAGCAGCCGGGACTAGTAGATCATACAATTACCGAAAGTCACTAAATCCTTAAATATATACTCTATTTGGATGCAAATACTTCTTATGGGTGGGCTATATCACAACATTTACCTACAGGAGGCGCCAAACGGTTGGCTAATGTAGACGCGATTGATTTATCTAGATATAATGATGAAAGTAAGAAGCTATTATACTCGAGGTCGATTTAAAATATCATTAAAGAATACGTAATCGACACAATTCATTTCCATTAGGCCCTGACAAGATATATATTAAATCAGACATGCTTTCTAAATATTGTCAAACTGTAAACAAAAAACACAATAATCAATATTGGTGGTGTTAAATTAGTCCCAAACCTAATAAATAAAGAGAAATATGTTTTCCAATACAGAAATCTACAATTATACACCTTTAGGATTAAAAATCACAAAGGTACGCAGAGTATTAGAGTTTGATCAGTTACCATGGCTGAAAGCATCTATAGAATCCAACACAGATATGAGATACATATACAATTGGACGAGAACAGACTAACTAAGATAATATTCCTGTGGGACTTTTCACTTAATTACTGTAATTGGTCTGCAGAAATCTGTAAACTTCTTGATGGGTTGAATTTAAATGAACATTGTGATGTTATTTTTCCTAATAATTTATTTATTTTAGTAGAACAACATTTACTTAATCAGCATCAAATAGTTTGGTCAAAAATATCAACGTGCGTGTTATTTTCAAAGATAACTATATCACTGAACCATACGTTTCTATGGGTCTTTCACGAAGTCAACGATCTTTTTGGCAAAGTTTCGGTCAGGGGTTTTACCACTTCCTTTAGAAACTGAGAAATATAGAAACGAACCAGCGGGCGTTAGACTTTGTGTATTTTATGACCAAAATGCTATAGAAAATGAGATTCACTTTATTTTACATTGCAGTCTTTATGATGTCATACGTAGTACATAACACGGAAATTAACATCGAATACATCACACTATCAGACAATGGGAAATTAAAGTATTTGGTGACGATTCAGGCTAGGAATACAGCAAAATTCATTGAAGCAGCCTTTTAAGACGGAAGGAAATGTTGTATCTTAGTTAAAGAAAAAAAAAATTCTCACACTGCATGTACAATTTTCATTTTCACTGTAACCTCTCTATATTGTCATGTATCCATTTTTTGTTCGAGGTGACTTATTAACATGATGGGCTGGGAGGTATTTTATTACCTCATCTCACTATAATAACAAGCGACCTATCGGTCAGAATAGCTCCGCTGGGTTTTTTTTTAATTTAATTTTTTATTTTGGTGACATGTAGAAGTGGTTCAGGTCTTCAGCTCTTCACTATGCAGTTTTGTTTTAGCGATGCAATAAAGTGGTTAGTGGTTTCATATGATGTCTCACTATAAAACACATTTTACACAGAAGTTGGTAATGTATTGTACTTTTATACCATAGTCACCATTTTATAACAAAAATCTACTGTTATGAAAAATTGCACAAAATCTCAGAAAAAAATGACTGGGAAATGCACACAAGAAAAAGAAAAAAAGAGGATTTTGAGGTTGGCTATAAATAATTCCAGTGTCTTACAGCTGTAACCCTGGAAAATTTTAATGATGAATGAAATAAACTAGGGATCTAAAATAATTTTGAGGCAATTTGAATTTAAATTTTCTAACAAATTTACAAAGTCAACAACATTCAACTTGTACTAGTTGTGGTAGATATATATAGGGAAGAAATGTATTAATCGCCATCTTAGTTTCCGTACGGCGACAATCTCAAGTACCCGGAAGAGAGTCATTCTCAGCCATACGTTACAGTGGTAACACTCGTTCATGCTCGGTTACCTTTCACAAAGAAAACACAACGAAATGGTTGAAATGATCTTTTTTTTATTTCTTTTCATCACAACAACAAAATCTGCGTGATCAAAAGTGTTGTAAACTAAACCAGAAAGAATTATCGGACTGGCTAAACTTCCCGATGAACTGGAGTAAGGTCCTACTACTTCCAAGTAAGCCTCGATAGTACTATAGTACGTGAGAAAATCGTCTCAAACTAGCGATACAACTTTCAAAATATAACTTGACATGTCTTCATTTGTTAGAGTTGTACAATTCAAGACGGGTTTTCACTCGAAAACAACAATTCTGTGAATAATGACACTCTGAACGCAGCGATTTCTCGGACGATGTTACCACTGTAACGTATGGCTGACAACGACTTGCTTCCGGGTTAGTCCCTCGTGCATACGGGTGGATTGTCGGCGATTAATACACACATCGTCTGATATTTTAATTCACAGTGTTTCTTGTGACCGGCGCCTGTCAGCAGACTCTGCCATTTTTTTCATCATTCCATTGTATTTAAACCTTGTACTTGACATTTCGCAATATTTATAATTCTCAACAAAATACCTCAACATGCCTCACTTCGCTCGTACTCAAAGCAGCCCCGCGCGTAGTCCTCCTTGCATACGGAGGAATTCGGGACTCGATTCTGACAATTGCCCCTCCCCTCCGGTGTTTAGAGTCAAGTCAGTAATATAGACTCGTGCACCCGAGGACTACCCCGCGCGGTATGATCACTGACACTGATGACATGATGAGAGAGAACCTTTTTGGATTTACATGTAAAACGGGGAAAGATACGCAAAACATAATGCAAAGTCTGAAGCCAAATTAAAGTTTTAATTATTTTAATTATTTTTACTTGCCAAATATTTGCATTTTGGAAAGGCAAGACACGTTCATGTCGTTTAACTTTACATGTGAACTGTCGGCCATAACTTCAACCGCATGCCTGGCATGCCCTTCCTTACGCAAGTTGTCTGAATTCTGGTTCACTGTCATTCCAAATTGCACGACAATATAGAATTAACCACAAGTTACATGTTATCTGAAAACATCACACTTTTATAGTGGGTCTGAAGTGTGATTTTAGTGAGTACCAAGAACGTCCTGTGTTGATACTCAAGATACTTGCTGTGGAAAATCGCTCGGTCGAATGAGGTCACCTTCAGCTTCTGGTCGAATCAGGATAGAGTATGCAAATGAGGATGTTGCGGACTGGCTGATTATGTAGAAGGGTGCAGAATTGGATTTGAAGTTTACAACCCTGTTTCGAATAAACGCTTGTCATTTGGGCGCCCAATGCGTAGAATTATGACTTTAGCACATATTACATTGCTTGTTTGACGTCAATAGTGTCTTTTGAAAAGTGGCAGTTTACTTAAAGTCTCGTCGACTGATTTCCAATATGGCGTCGGTCATTATGCTCATTAACATATTCATTTTTTTTTCAAATTACAAAAAAAAATCATAAAAAATAAAAATGAGGATGTGCTGACTTGAAATTAACAAATCTGAGTAAGCTACCCCCTGCGCATCAACACGCCAGATATCAAAGCAATCTAATAAGAGGTTTTCAAGGAGTTGATGAAAATGACATTTTATGAAAAAAAATCATAAACAATTGAAAATGGCACAGATCAACTTGGCATGAACAAATCTGAATAGCCTCCCCCCAGGGAACATGCACACCAAATACCTAAGAATACTGACTGTCACTTCCGGAGAAAATAATGAAAATATAAAAGTTTGACGGACACCTATGATTCACTCTACTCTCTATACCTCAATACCCACCTATACCTAAAGCTACGCTTTCAGCTTTCGCTGACAGCGGAGCTAAAAATTACTTACTTACTTACTCACTCACTCACTCACTCACTCACTCACTCACTATGAGATCCCTTGCTAAAACCTAATTTGAGAAGGACTTCTTCAAACTCCGAACATGGTTAAACCATAAACGATTGCGGCCAACCTATTTCTTATTTTTATCATGAATATTGAAAATAGGAAATAACTATAGTCGAATTCTTATATAAACTAATGTCAGTGACTTCACATTAGTTTAATATGACGTCACCCTGTTGTCTTTGTGCAGTGCATTGTAATACAATTAAGTTGAATTGGAATACGTAATGACATGAGTTTATTTTTAAGAAACTGTAGTCATACGAATTCTTATAGGAACTAATGATATGTGGGTGACGTCATATTGGTTATGACATCACCCTGCTGTCCTTGTTCTCTGCGCCTTCGCTGGCAGAAAAAAATAGATAAAGATGACATATACCCAATCCATGGTATGCTTAGTGATATGCAAGTGCAACAACAACGTTTAAATGACCGTATAGTGAACTTGGAGGAGAAATCACGAGCACTTGAAGTAAGTACCCAATGTTCTGACTTTGAACGTCCTGGGCCTGCCCGCCATATTGCCGACGAGCAAACCACAAGCCACACCAGGCGACATTCACCAAGAGTTAATGGTGACTTTTGTCCCACTTATCAAGAAAGACTAGTGAAGTCGAAAACATACAAAGTGAGTTTAACTCGCTAAGGGATTCACTTCAACAAATAGTACTGCTTCCTGAACTTCAATTATCCGATTCCGGAGCGGGAATAAAGAAAAGTGATCAACCCAAACTGAACGTAATTATAAGGTGTGCCAGGTACATTGAAACTGCCTAAAGTTATGGTGTCAATTTACCATTTTCTGTGAATATTCTTACTTTTGAATTAGCTAATCGTAAGTTTTCTGATAAAGCGCGTTAATTTCTGACTTTAGAGATACCATCCCTATTGACAATGGTTATTCTTGAAAGTACTTGTTTTTAACAGCTAACTCACACATGTGCACTTTTCGGATACATAATCGTTATGGTACATTGATGTATAGTTATAAACTGACTTCAAGCCTAGTCGCTTTCTAGTGACATACCCACTTTCAGAGTAAAGTGTCAGGTGTTATATTGTTTCCTAAGAACAAGTGAACTGGCACGTATATCGCTATAGAATTTGGGACAATGCTGAATGACGTGTACTGACATTCCATAAGGCTTTCGAGAATAGTAAACCTAAGACAAACAGGATTTGAAATAGTATACAAGCTGGGACGTTGTATAAGAAAAGCAGCAATATTGTGTTTGAAATACAATGATTTTATCAGTATGGAACAAAGTGTAATTAAAAAGTGGAGCGATTACTATACATCCAGCGTGGAAAGTGTACAGACGCTCGTGGTGTTTAAACGTCAACTATATTTAATTATACTTCACTAGTGACAACCTTTCACAATCTGTGCATGTTATGAAAACAATTAGTATATTTTCTTTAAATTAGTACTTTGTTATAACTATTGACAATCGCAGTAATGTTGCGTCTTGGTGTCGGATTGGTTAACAGTGACGTAGACACACTATATAGTACATATTTATTCCGGGTGTTAAATTATAACGCCTATTAAACTAAACTGTTGTAATTGTATTACTAAACGACCAAAATATACAAGCAGAATACTACTATAGTGTTATTGTTATCACTAATTAATACCCCCAGATCTGGATGTGTTGCGTAAAATTCACTTTTTTGAAATCATCCATGTATACATGTAGGATGATTGATTCATGTTGCAATTCATTTTCAGTAATTTCAAAAAGATAAAGAAAAGTATAACAAAGTTTGATGACGATACTTATACTTTCGAAAACTGGACTGTGTCGACTATCAGAATGTATCTCAAACTGATGTTTTCACACAATTTAGGATGCTATCATCGTGTTTACAAATGTGGGTAAAAGTTACCATGGTAACGATAAATAACTATCAGAAGATATGTTTTTATATTCATATGATTATAGGGTTATCAACTTAAATTAAACTTTGTCGGAATGTTTAAGTTTATGCAACTTTTTATATGAACCGGAAATAATGTTTATTTTGAAAAGTACAATTACAAAATATACATGCTAGCCAGTGAGCCACCAAGTGTTTATTATACTCATACGAGTGTTAAATGTGATATAATATCATATGATGTGATGTGATAGTCCGGTTACACCAGTTTACACATACTTATTTCTTGTCTATATGCTGTGTCGCCGTTGTCTGTTATCAGTCCAGTCAGACTAATGTCGCTGGCAAACGTAGCAATTGCGCATGACACATGCGAATTACTAGAATGAGCTTTGTATATAGAAATAGAAAGGGAGACGGTACTCTTACGTGTGGTGCCATTTGCGTATAGAGTGTCGAAGAGCACAGCTGGACAAACTGTATTAAATAATAATTATTCTTGAAACCCGTCGTTTTTGGGTGAGACAACTCACCCATGTTCTATTGACATACCCTCTTGCAGAGTCAAATGTCAGGTATTACATTGTTACCTCAGAATAAGTGAACTGGCATGTATATTGCTATAGAATTTATAACAATGCTGTATGACATTCCATGAAGGTGTTCAGAATACTGGCTCTAAGACAAAAAGGCTTTGAAATATTGTACAACCTGAGACGTTGTGTTGGAAAATGCAATAGCATTGTATATAAAATACAGTAACTATATCAGTATGGAACAAAACGTGTATTTATTACAAATAGTGGAGCGATTACTATACATCCAGCGTGGTATGTGATAAAGTGAAAGTGTACAGACGTTCGTGGTGTTTTTAAAACGCCAACTATGTTTAATTATACCTCACCAGTGACAAACGTTCACAATCTGTGTATGTTATGATAACAATTAGTATATTTTCTTCAAAGTTAGTAATTTGTTATAACTCTTGACAATCGTCTTACGCCGCTTTGTGTCACAAAGTGACATTATTAGAAACTACAAAACCTGACAGTATTGTTCTATATACTGACCTTGAGAGCACTTTGATAGTCTTCAGCTTCGAGACGCAGTCCTTTATGTTTTTTTTCAACCCCCAAGATTCTTGTTTGATGAATAGTGTGTTATACTTCTAAGTTCGATGAAATAATCAAACTTACGTTGTTAGACGTCTTGGAATAGGACAGGTAATATGGCGTCCTGAGCTCCCCTGTCCGCTTTCACGCATGGGTAGTTCTTCTTCGTCGAGACGGGTTCTAAATATAGCATATGACATCATTTGTACATTATATGTGTGGATTGTTAGGCAAACATTTTGTCAAAAACTACAAAAAACCTTATGTTTTGTCTCTTTGACGAGTTATAACCTGCAGTTACTTTTTTTTGTTCTTTTTAATTTTCTGTTGATGTGGGGTTGGAGGGGAACGATTTTTTGCTCCGTGTCAAATGTACTTTAACTCTATACCTTATATTAGTTACTTACTATTGAGAAGACTCGATTAATATAAAGCTGCACTCGCTACAATATAAATGTGTTTTTGAAAATAATTTGTTGAATATAATGACATACTCATATTATCGTACACTGTGAACAGTACTGCATCACCAGTATGTGGGTGTATTTTTAATTGCTGCATACATATGATAAATGAAAGTGGATCCGCACCCAAACAGCGCCATCAACGTTGGTAACTATATATTTCAACCCTGTCTTTGTACTACCTATGGATAATATCGATCACTGTTTAACATGTACAATGTCAAATTATTGGTAATTAATCATATTCAGTGAATATATTGTGGTTGTCAGATCGTAAAAATGATACTCCTCTTAAAACTAGATTAGTTTTAACATGATAGTGATGGATTCAAAACCACTCTGTTCCTCATCATGATGTAAACTTGCTACTACATCATCTATGGATAACACCGACCACTAATCAATGGTGTGTTTTTTTAAAATAAGTAATTGACTAATTTTTACTGCATCTTTCTCCCAGTTGTAGCATACTAAACATACTAAGCTGCTTTAAATCCATAACGGCAGTATTATTGGCGATATGATGAATTATACGACTAGGTAATTAATCTACTATTTTTTTCATATATATATATATATATATACCGGTATATATTTCTTTTTTCATATATGTGTGTCTAGTTCAGGTAGTTATGCTTTCAATTGTTTTCCATTTTGGTCTCTGCGTTATTGGTTCTTTCTCGTCAGATGTAGATCCATTACAGATTGGAAACACAGTTTAATATAATTGTCTTTATAAGTTGATGTCAGTTTGCGCATCCACTATTGCTGGCGACACTTCACAATTTAAGTGATTTTATTATCCTCAAATATGTAGAAAAATGTTCAGGGTCGGTATGAAAAACTAGGTTTGGTCGGGTTACCGGAACGACGCATTTATATATCTAGATGTATTGTGTAAGATTCATTAAAAAAAAATCGTCAATGTGTACATGTAGGATGATTGGTTACTGCACAACATATTACCTACTAATGAAACATAATCAAAAGTCAACCCACCTAGATTGAATCTGAGAAATGTACCTTCTGTGATAAAAAAGAAGAACTTTGTCATTGTTTTATGTTTACGTTCTGACTACTAGGGGATTGTTGTTTTATCTCAGGAGTAATAAGATTATATTAAATATACACGCCATATAATAGAAAAAAAATAAAGTAAACAAGTCTGGTCTATACGAAAAAAGTTGACCGACAGCAGACATTTGCAGAAATTCGATCACTGGTTTATATTCTATGCTTAGCGTATGGTAAAGTCAGTTGATTACTGTAATGATACTAGATCTAAGAAAACCTTATGATAATTATACACCTTTTATATTTGAAAATTTAGTAACACGTTCCTAACCTTTGTAAACGAACTGGAACAAGTGACAGTGTAGATTACTTTATGCAATCGTTGATGGCGCTCTGATTGTCTATGATACACTGCACTATCAATATAACGTCTTATTACAGTCAGGTGACAGTAATAGTTTATTCATATTTGGCGAACCGTTCAATTCGTATGAATATAGTATAAAATAACAACTGTACGCTATAATGATAGACGGCAGGAAATCTAGGATTTCCTATGATTGTACTTGATTGTAAAGAGACTAGTGTTAAGGAAAAACTGATTATAATAGATGTATTGAGATATAGAAAGGAAACGCGAGGTCATCCAAACTTTAGAATTTTGAGCTATTAATTTTCTACCAAACTAAAACACCCACCTATGGCTGCACGTAATTCACTACTGTCACGGTCCATTTAAAAAATAAAATATAAAAGAAACACAACAATGAAATGAATAAAAAGAACACAATTTATTCTAACAACAAAATCCTGTTTGTCATTTACGGACAAATGTGATAATTTTCTTTAACTGAGTCTCTGTAAGTAAAATGCTTACACACGTCTAGGCAATCAACCACCTGTGACAACTTAAGACTCCATTAACATGAGCGCCATCAACGACGAATCTAGAGTATAACAAAAAAACAACAACACAGACATAATTCAAAGCCACTCTACTATAAATTGTAGACATTTGTATCAAGTTATACTTCTCTACAATCCTACAACTACTAAGTATTGATTATTAACTAAACACACATATAAAGAAAATAATTTGTCGATGCTAGATACAGATACTATATATTAAATCATAAATGTCTGAACACGTCATCAACAAATACTCTGATATATTCTACTCCAGATAAGGGTCAATCACTGCTAAAATCGTTCTACGTTCGAGACTAGGTCATCAATATAGCTATTATAGCAAATAGCCCCATCAACATTGTATATTAACATGTTAAATTAATCATTTGATAGTAATTATCATTAGAGGAGTAACGAAGTTAGTCAATGGTTGATATATTTATGAATCTACAAGGTCTTTACTTTAATTCTACTTTAATAGATTGCATAGGTCTAATAGACTTCAATGTTAAACTTCAATTACAGCTAAAACATCAAATCATCATTCTAATCAATAAAAAAAATGCAAAATTACACAATCTACTGTCTCATTGCATCAAATATACCGGTAACAATTCATGTGACGTCAATTATGAGTTACTCTTCAATCTTAGTTTTTACATCTATAGCTATATACTATGTAAACTGATGATATTACAATTTCCACCACTGGAACGTCTAAACTGCGATTTGTGGTATATTACTGTATTGGAACTAAATTACTCTATCTAAAATCAAGAAGAATGTTTCAAAATAATATATTGAAGAACTACGGAATATTGCCTTGGTCACGTGGTTGTCCGTATTCACTACAAATGTTGAGTATCGCCATGGTTACATAGTGGTCCGTATTCACCAATAAGAAGTCAGAAAATGTGTTCAACTAGTTCGTTATACATCGAATGGCTTATCGATTTGAAAAGTTAAATCTGTCCTTGAATTGGTTCGTCGGTCATTTCACTCTGTATTGCTTGTCGATAGTATTGACATGCCGTTTCAAACTCATTCAACTTGTTATACATATCACCTATCTTGACTAATGCATCTTTGTTGTCTGGGTCACTTTGTACAACTTTCTGCATCTCTTTGATTACACGTTTGGCTGCATTTTTCCCACACCAGTACTCAACGCCATGTTCAACTGTTTGATCGAAGAAATTCATGGCTTTGACACTGTCGCTCAATGACTCTTCGTACACTCCAGCTGTATACCAACACGCCTCGGACTTGTAATGAGGATCATTACTTGTTTTAATCATTGACATGTATGTTTCTATCGCTTCAGAATAGTTTCCTTGATACTCTTTTATTATACCGATGCCTTGCTCAGCATCTACGAACACTCCATCAGAGCATTGTAACGCACGATTGTAATATTCACTAGCTGTCACTAAATCTTCACTCAAGCTTTTTTTACCACTATTTAACCCATGTTGATATTTCATGATGTGTGCGTCTCCGATTCCAACAAGGTATTGCGGGCTATCTGGTATTATCTCCATTGCTTTACAGAAGTATTCATCTGCTTTGTCAAAATCCTTCATGTTGATGTATATATCACCAGCACAGTGCAACACCCATGGGGATTTAGAATTTCTACAGAGAGCTTCTTGTATTTCATATTTTGCCTCATCAGTGTTTAACTTTATTAATACCCAACCCAAGATAGCTCTAGCATAGCTATGATTAGGATTGATTTCCATTACTCTCTTTAAAGACATTTTACATTCCTTTATTGATAGCGTATACTTCTCAGCTGTAGTATCATACATCCTGTGGTAACAGTAAAATTGCAAAAGACATTGCAAGACTAGCCAGTCTGGTTTCTTCGGAAACACACTTAATGCTCTCTTAAAACTATCAATACCTTCACTACACGTCTTCTTTACAAAATACATGAAAGCCGTACCCTTGTGACCGAAGACGAACGCTTTCTGTTTCTCGGTCAGTTTACCACCCCCTAGCTGATTTATTTCTTGCAATATTTCCCCCATCTTATCAACCTGACCTAACATGTGATAAACCCAGGCTTTATCAGCTAGAATAACTAACTTATCACCCAATGGTCCATCCTTATCATCACTGCTGTCAAGTTCCTTCTGGTTGTCTTGGAGTGCTTTGTCAAACCATGATAAGGCAGCCATTGGATCTCTCCCTTCTGGAGGTCTAAGTTCTGATACCTGTAGGTAACCCATCATGGCTGTATGTGGTGTTGGACTTAGTTCTGGATGATATGTTGTCTCCTTATATTTGCACACACGAAGCTATTAATGACATACAAATGTACTCAGTGAGAGGACACATCCAACACCAGAATGATATAGTCTTCACTATTCAATAACATTTACCAGGTTAAAATGGTGAAATGGCACTGTGAGCTACTGAACATAACTGAAGGTAACACGTATGGTGGGTAATAAATGTATTATGTGTAGAGAATAAAAATATGATGAAAGCACAGCTTGAGAAGAACTGGCAAATACATTATGAAACGTCAAATAGTTTTGAGTAGTCCCCCCCCTTTTTTTTTTAAATTATTCCGTAGCCATGGGCAACCGACATTTGTTATAATTGCCGACATTTGCAACAATCCTATATTTGTAATAAAATTGCCGAAAAACTGACATTTCTAATAAATTCTGTGAACGACAGTTGATAAAAATTACCCATATTTGCAATATATTTCTTAAAAACATGTGTAATAAATCTGCCAAAAGTTTTTATTACAAAATATAAGGAAGTTCCTCCCTGCTTTTAGAGAAATAGGGCTACTCATCCGAATCTACCTATCTACCTACCTACCTCTCTACCGACTACTTACCCACCTACCTATGCCCAGACTGATAGAAAAAAAATGAATTAATTAAATTTTCGATTAATTACCATTAATTAATTAATTAACCAATTAATTGTTTCAATGCACGTTATACCCACTTTCGATTTATATGATGGTTTGTTGGCTTTCTGATTAAGATAAATCAATTTTTCCGCATATTGCAAGGAATGACTCGACTCTCCTTAAAGGTGATTCAAAATGCTCACAATCACTATTGCTATTTTGCTGAAACGTATTCTGGTTTTAAAACTTTAAAAAAGCGTCTGCAAACACCTTAAAATGACCTCTTTTCAGTCAGCTCCCTTCGGATTTACTTCGATAGTTTTCGGGTATTTCCGGTCCCACCTAGACCACGGGATTTTATGACGTCATAAGGAGACATGGTTAGCACGTAGCCTATGATGAGCGTAGTCAACAGGTGAATAAAACTCAACAGCATTGTGAAAAAATACATTGCCGGTGGTTGTAATAGACATCAGTAAACAAAAACTACAGTCTACATGTCTTATTAACCAACATTTACCGATATTTACTCACACTTCCTGATACTAATTGTCAGTGTCTGTGGGTATAAATTTCACTAACATGTCATCTAGCAAAATAGCAATAGTGAATGTGAGCATTTTGAATCACCTTTAATGTCGAGTGTTATTACTAATTTCGGTAATTATGTTGCATGTTTTAAAAATTCTTTTACATAAATTATTAGAAATGTCGTTGGTAGTTATTATATATTTCAGGGATTATTACAAATGCAGGTAATTATTACAAATGTTGATGTGAAGATTTTAAGTGACCTGTCGCCATAAGTAATGCTGGTGAAGAAATGTAACGAAATCGATGTTACAAAGCACGTCTAAATCAGCCTGAGAGCTTCGAATGCATGTACCCTGGAAATGTTCTTGTCCTGAAATGACTCGTTACCGGTAAAAATTACAATCGATCGTCACTTGTTTGGCTGACTAGAATTGCATGTACACAAGATTTGATGTCATGTCAAACACAAATTTACCTTGTCCGGTCGATCACATTCCTCTTCCAACTTCCATGTAAAGTGACAAGGTAGACTCATCAATGTTTCTCGTTCAGATTTCTTTGTTGATTTGATATCCAACGTGAATGTGAAACCTAAACGTAAACGACAAAGGTAATGTATGTCTTCAATTATATATCATTTTTTGAAACAATATCTGTCTATATACAAAGTCATGTATATCACTAACATTCTAATATATTTAGTTCCAGCACTATGCTTTCTAGTTCACTATATTCTGAGATTAATTGCGATGCACTAATAATTATCACTAGTAAATTTTATGTCCGCCTTAGCACTATGTAACTCATTTAGTAAACGTACATCGATATGCGTTAGTGAAGGCATGCTTCTAAAGCGGTGATTTTTAAAACCTAATTCGTCTCTCCCAACCAATGTTACCATTGCTTCAAAATATGAGAGTATTGGTGTCCTTGTAGTTGACCAAGGTACTACTAAGGCCATTTTTGTGTGGTCCCGATCACACCTAATTTGAAAACAGGGTAGGTAGGTAGGATGTTTGTTTGTTTTTTATCCCTGAGGATCTGTCAAATGTTTTCTTCATCTTACAGAGGTCAACCGAGACTTCTCATCGATATATATAATCGCATTTTCTGCACCATATGCAGAAGAGACATCGTGTGGTATGCCGTATCGCATGTCACATGTCGTTTTGAGAACACGAGGCAATGGCGTATTCAAATCTCACTAATTCTCTCGCAACTTTGCATTTGTTTTCGATTTTTCGATATTTGTTTTTCGAATTACCTGAACAAAAGTTTAGGGTGGGGGTAAAAACCTGGGTTAGGTCGGGTTTCGGGAATCAAACAGGTTTTTAGGGGGCCAAAGAGAGAAATTGGTTTAATAAGGTAATTTAAACTTTGGAAATTAAACTTCATCGACCTGATGTTATTATTTATCTCCTGGGATCCACAGTCATATAACTTTACATTTTGATGTGGTTATAACTGACTTTACTATATGTAATATACTGTAAATATTAATAATAATGATGATAATAATATGATATTACTAATTATCAAAAATGACCTTCTATCATTGGATCCTTTGTTTTCCGGTCATCACTTTCAATCAGATCCCGGTCACCTTTGTTTACAAGGTCACTTATATGTTGACGTAATGACACATTTTCACGTTTTAGCTTTGAGTAGTGTTCAGCAATTCTGTCCTCTGATTGATCATGCTGGCTTACAACTGACTTCATGGCTTTCATTTCATTCTGAAGTATGTCATGTTCCATAGAAATTAATTAAATAGAAATTTAAATTATATTTGTTGTAGATATTGACATCACTGAATCAACATTGTACACAGAATGTTGAATACTAAATTGAAATGAGTATTATGTATCTCGTCTCACAGACAATCCTGTTGTAAATATTATCAAGACATTGCTACAAAGAACATGAACAAAACAAATGACATGAACAATAGAAACATAACATGAGTAAAAGACAAATTACAGTAAATGGTTATAAAGAGTAATAAATCTAAAATCCGAAGGTGACAATTACCAGGATATATGTAAGCCAACGAACAAACCTACAAGGAAATGCAATACTGTAATTTAGACATTGTCCAATGTGATTAATTTCTACATATTGATTTTTAGACAAATGATGAAACAACATAGAATCAAATTGTTCATCGACATCATTTTTTATAATTGACCTTTGTAGATTGTATGACCTACCTGTTTGTTGGTTACATTCCTGGTTCACATCTCCTACTAGATCCAGTCGTCCATTTTGACATATATTACACGTGTTTGTCGGTTGATCTGGCGGTCTATAGCCTATAATAGCAATGGGTAAGAACTTTGAGTATGAAATTGATAGCACACATGAAATATAAATGTTCAAAGGTTCAACGAATGCAGTGAATGGGAAAGTCTCAATTAAAAATAAACAACAGGAAACAAGTATGTGGTAATATACAAATATTTCCTATATCTATTGGTCTAAATTTGTCAATTTGTAATTTTAATAAAATTATGTTTTTGTAAAAATCAAATAGAGGTATATACCTTCTTTAAGGTATTTCAATTGTGTCAAACAACGTCTATACCTCCATGTTTCTATGGTAACATTCAAAGATATTCCAGGTACATCGTAGTGCAGGGGTATTTCTGGCGTGATAATATCGTCCTCAAACAAACTCGTCAAAGTGCCAGAATGCATAAACTCCCTTGTTTCACCAGTTTTATAGTCACGCCAATATCATCAAGATGTCTCGTCACCTTTGGTAGATCACTAATAGATTGTATTTGTTTCAGTATGTTTGAAACATCCTGTCGTATCTTGTCCAAAGGTGTTGAGGATGGAACTGCGGCTTCGATACGAGATACTGTTACACGAATTTCTAGTTCACCTAGAGGGTAAATGAAATGCCTAGCAATACATAGAATGCATGTTTGTGTTTCCAAGTGTTGGAATAAGAAATATACATGTATCACATTATCAAGTGATTACTTATATTATTAGAATATTTAATATTTTTTTGTGATAGACACCTGTGAATAATATAAAGTTTTAATAATTTACAATGTAAGCCGAACCGTAGAAATATATTTCATTATTCTCCTACCTAATTTACTAGCCATAGTGAAAACTTGTAATGAATCTTTATTGTCCTCTCCATGGTTACCGGAGGAGCCGTTTTGTTGACTGTCATCATCCCCCAGATGGCTAGGTGTGTCAGAGGCAACCTGACCACTTTCCAATCCTGGTGTACCATCGCTACTACCCAATAACGGTTCAACTGCGTTACCATCTATGACATGTCCTTCTCCTGTTAAAATCCAAGAAGGGTATAAGTAACAAATCAAGTATGAATCTGAATTTTAATAAATACCGAATGTTTCGAAATCAACAAGAAAAAACCTTTCACGGTATACACCACCACAATCACCACCACCACCACCGACCACCTCCACCACAGTCGACGTATTCATGATGATGATGATCATCATCATCATCAACAACAACAACAACAACAACAACAACAACAACAACAACAACAACAACAACAGCAACAGCAACAACAACAACAACAAAAACAACAACAGCAGTAGCAGCTTTACCGTGGTGGATGGATTAACGTCGCAATCTAAGTAACATCACCCAACAACTAAAACTATTATCATATATACCCACAACCACAACCACAACCACCACTATCATTACTACATCACCTCACAATTAATACTGGTTCACAACTTGTCCTCCCCTCCCGTACAATGCCTTAAAGGAATGTAACTCATTGCTTCGTCAGCAGTAAATACAAAATGTAATAGTACCTGGCTGGGGATCTCCTCTTGCCCTTTGTTCTTGAGAACAGCGATGAAGGAATATCTCCTGAGATTCAGCTATAGCACCATACTTTGCTGATTTATAGAGTTCATCCTTCACTTTGTTTGCCTTTGAACAAGCTCGAGTATAGTTCCTGAGAATCCTCAGAATTTCTCTCCTCCACTTCTCACCAGCTGTGTCTTTGTTTTCATTTGGACCCACATCACAGACTGGAACAGTCAAAGTTTCTAGATGGGTTTCTACAAACGACGCAAAGCCAGACATTCTTGGTACCAGTGTAGGAATACCGACGGCACAACCTATCAGACCAATCATACAGAATGGATCACTCTTCCCTGAACAGGATAACAACAAATGACATTGGAGTAAACAATTTCGTATCTCTTTCACAGATGATACAGGGGGTAAAAGTGGGAGCTTCAGAAATCTTGAACTGGCCTCATCTATCAGATATCGTCTGCAGTCTTCACATACAGAATCTTCAATACCTCTTAATCTCCATACTGGTTGGTTTGGATCAAACTCATAGGAATCAGCAACTTTGCCCATGGCCTTTGCAACTGCTACTAATTCTCTTACCGCCGGTACATCTGGTACATTGTGCACTGTAAGGACTTCAATGCCATTTTCTAAACTGGTCAAATCCTTCATATTCATCTTCAGATCTTCAAACTCACCAACCCATGGAAAGTACAACAAGTGCTTTTCCTTCTGTATTTTGCTCGCATAATACTTGTACACTCTCTCACCCACAGACACAACAAAGGCAGCAGCATCTACATGTTCCATCAACTCGAATTCTTTGGCACGTAATTCAGATGGGATGAAGCTAACGTCATCCGGAATGACATACAGGAAAGGAACGAGACTTGCATCATGGAATATGTCATCCTGGATACTTCTTGCTGCATCAGCTGTTCCATCGTCACACGTGTGACAGATTATCAATGAAATGTCATTGTCTTGTAGTCTTGGAAAGAAATCTTTATGAAGTATCAACCATTCTGAACAAGGAATATAATTTAACCTTGGGTTTGGTTCTGGTAATGTTAGCCTGACACCATACCCTTCGGCATCTGTACGTTCTTCATCACTGGCTTTAAGAACAGTACAATACACCCGGTGACCTTGGTTTACAAGTTTGATGCAAAATTCTCTTTGAATCAGGCACGTAGCTATGTCTTTCTTTGACCACCATTCTTTGCCGACAACTAACACTCCATTGTTGACAGACATTATCTGCACCTAAGGAACATGAAAGAGGTTTAATTTATAATTGTAATTATCCTATAGACTATAACAAATAAACTTGAAAGTGAATTGAAAACCTCAAGTATATAGTGACAAATTTAAATCCCACTTCGTGTTGATTATTAAACGTAGATTGATTGTGTGTGCTATAAAAATAACGTTAATAAATCCGAAAGATGGTACGACTCGAGCCTTACGTGCCCTGAGCGCTAAATGACAACAACTGTATGAACAGAGCTGACTGTCTTTGACAGTGCTACATGTAGTATTGCTAATCTTCTTTTAGTTTCGTAAGATTTCTTGGGAATACCTGATCTAAGATTCACTACACATGTGACTGAAAGAGTTTCTAACTCCTTGAACTATATCTTACGACATGCGATGCTTTCCATGTCACATAGCTATACATTTAGAAAATTTAACAAATATTTTTGAACTGTATATGTAAAAATTTACAATTCTGAAATGATAAATTCCTCTAAATCCCAATATTTAAGGAACACTATTAAAATGTAACGTTGACCACTTGATAATTTCCCTTACACATCCAATACTATTAATTATAGTCAAGTCATTTTTATCAATATTTCTGTTGTTTTTGCCATTTCCTCAAACCAATAACCACCATCCAAAATGAACAAGTTTTGCTTACGAAATAAACCTGACAAACTAAGCAATAAACCAGGTGACATAAATTATATGGATGACATAAACCCATTTAGTTAACATAGTACATTTCAGGCGTTATGACCTGAGTGATGTAACCAGAAGTAGGAGTAATGAATAACTATGTTCGACCAGCATACCTAAACATTGATTACAAATTCTGTATTTTGTCAATACCTTGGAAACCAAAGTGTACAATTTCGAAAATATTTTAATTTCTCTACATAATTATTATGCCGACCTCCGCCCATGAATTACATCCTCTTCAAAGAGTAGAAGATAGGCGGGTATAGAAACTGATGCTCGCATTTGCTTTGATTTTTGTAACATGCAACTAATTGGTTAACTTGATAGTCAAGGCAACTAATCTAATAATTATGCAAATATTTACCATTGAATTGTACACAATACCAGAACAACTTTATATTGCATTCGATATTTCACAATCTCTTAAATGATCCAGTTTAGTATTAAGTTTACTCTGATGTGATCCTGATATTTTATGTTGATATTAGTCAGTTGTAAAACCATTTTAATTTTGAAATATTACTGAATTTGGATTTGGCAAACCCGAGTAGTAAGATGAATACTTGACCAATGTTAGTCACACTCAGCACAGGATCACGATAGTCAGATGAATACCTAGCCAATGTTAGTGACAAAAAGCACAGAATCAGGACTTCCCAGATGTATACTTGGCCAATATTAGTCACACTCATTATTTCGAAACTGTATTGGTGTAGTTGGAATCAATTATGGATTAGATAACCACTTTATATTCATTAAAATGTTACATTACCAATATTTAGATATTCTTCATGTTTACCAGTAATCAATATCATCCAGAAGCAGTGAAGAAACAGGTTGAAGTCGTGATCGCCTATGAGGGCTCTGATTTTTGGGTTCGGACCACATATCAATTTGATATTATCTATCGTGTATACAGCTCCAGAAATACGCTTATTCATAGGTTATGTGATACTGTTAACGGTGTGTGATATTACGAGCAAGTTAACGTACCTAAAATACGTATTTAAAAAAGTTCCAGTTTCAGCTAGTGCATCTTTAATAGTCTGGTTGACATATACTCCGTTCACACTAGGACCTATCCTCCGGAGAATCAGTGACTTAAATTAACTCCGGAGGTAATTTGCGTGTGTGAATGGTCGACTCCGGAGAATCTGTGGATTATTTTACTGCGGAGGTTTTGGTTGATTCAGCTCCGGAGATCCTCCGGAGGAAAGGATTAGCTTGTACTCAGTTGTAGGTGTGAACGCTTTACGCCGGTGTAAGCGCCCTCAATCGGTGTATTGCAGTCATCGCACTAATTTCCCCGGTCAGCAAATTACCATGTTGCCAGCTAATTAGTGCGCAATATTGAGAGTTCGATCGACAATTACCGAGCCACATGTTCATACATGTATTGTAAACTGATGTCGCCGCGTACTTAGGCCTTTCTTGTTTATTAGGATAGTGGTGTGTAGCACCATGGGTGAAGTCATAAAACTTTGTCCGGAAGAAACCATTTCATGTACTGGTTATAAGTTGGCATAAACACGTTTGTATTTATATACTCATCTTTACTATCACACTTTGGTAAGCTTGCTAATCTTTATTCAGAACCACCAATGTATTAAAAAAAACATTGAAGTCGGCAACGAATCATAAATATTGTTATTATTATTGATGTACCACACCACATCATCCCTTCAATGAATCATCCTCCCATGTAACATTTATGTGGTTCACTCAAACTATGTCTTATACTAACTGCAATAACTGTAGCGTGTACTGTGATTTTGGGGTTCTTTCCTCTGTTTTTGTACCTTTTTCCGTTCCGATGTTTGACTGGAAGCAATCGCTACAATTTCTCCAACGGTAACGCAAATGGCCGAGGTCACAGTGAAAACGCCGTTTCAAAATGTTGCTACTTTTAGGTTTTCCTGTCGAATTGCAGAGCCAAACTTACGCGAAATATTATTAGGAGAACAAGACTCGTTAATTTGCTATTCAACCACCACATATTGCCCAAAATTTAACACGTGTGAGATACGTTTTCGTTACGATCTGAAAAGATACCTTATGTTTAGCACACGATGTCTTCGCCACCGTATTTACGGAAACTGCTATCAAAGAAGTTGTTGCCGAGATAGCACAGTAATTTGCGTAAATATTCTCTTCAGATTTTGTGGATTTCCTTTGTATTAACTCCCGATTATAAGTTTTAACGGTACATTGTGGCCGACATATGAGCATCACAGCCATATAAGTTCAAACGCTGTGAGCATTGGAGGTACATGTATCTGTGAATATATGGTTTGTGTAAAAGTTGCTATTGATGTCTACGTTTTAGGTACTTGTCCTCGGGTTTTAATTTTACGATATTTCCATCTTGAAGTTTTTTACTGAGACTGAATGTGAATGTACTCGGAAAAGTAATGGGGTGACTGGGGGAACCCGTCCCGTTTTACATGTGCAAGTCAGATGGTGTCACGTAATTAATCTGCAAATAAATGCAGCTATAGTTCTCAACATCACGTAATTACGTACAATTAGTGTTCGGTAGGATTTTTTTTTCGTTTGGTTTACTGAAATATTTCATAGCAGACGACTGATGTGCGATGTGAAATTGATAACATATATTGGGTCATTTCACCACTGAGTGCCGTAAGTGTTTGGAAGTTGACTATTGCGTGAATCATTTTTGACTTTTTTACCAGTGAATGTCTACGCCACACTTATTCCTCTGAAGATTGTTCAGTTCAAATAAATTAAAGTAAAGACGATACGAGATTTGATAAATACTGATATTGTTACATGTACAGTACTACAGACATGCACACAGTGCACAGATCACATACGGAAGTGCAAATTTGCCGCCATAACAACGAAAGGCCTTGCGTGGAAAGTATTTCGGAAGGCAGAATTTGCCTGCGGTCTCGTTGCGATATTATTTTTTTCATTAGCGGGTTGTTCACCATTTCCATCACTCCTACCTGGCTTACTAGCCGGAGAAAAGAAATTAGTTATTTGCCGTTTACTCATACTGAAACCGGCGGTGGTTCTCCGCCGTGTAGGCTATTTGCTGTACCATGGAAGTAGAACCATGGCTGTACTATGTCGACAAACTACCATTATTTGAGAAGAGACGTTTAATGTCAGGGGCAAACGGGAGTAGAGAAAAACCATACAACATGTCCCTCGCTAATAGTAATACACCCATGGTCCACAACAGCGAAAGAGGTAACAACTGGTGTGACTGAATTCAGAATTTGTACGACTAGAAAACACATGAATTCACGTTGGTCGACATGTCAACGTCGAGCGTGTTGCGTGGCTTGTCGAAATAAAAGTTAAACTGGACATCACGACGCGACGACGAGTGAAATTGTTAACATGCATGAGATCTGAGAAGACATCTTCGCTTATTTCTCGAACGCATGAACGTACACAGCAATAAACAACACAAGGCAGTCTCTACAACTCATGTTGTTTACAATGATCGCACTATGCACTTATCGTTGAACTTATCGTTTACGCCGGCGGATAATGGTGTCACATTGTGTGTGTGAACACATACAGCTGATCCCCTCTGTTTACTAATCGTTCTCACCTATTTACGCCGGAGAAAAAAAAACACGAAAAAAGCAATATGAACATGCCTATATAAATACAGATTTAAAGATAGAAGGAAATTAAACCATTTATTTTATTAACTGAATTTCAGCAATATATGATAATTTTGCTTAGATACGCTCTCATGTCTTCTGACAATACGTTTTGATTTTTTTTATTCTGGACTTATATGGGTCATCTTGTTTAAATTTGGGTCACACTGAAGAAATATACGTTGATCGGGTCATGGGAAACATAGAATTGAATGAGGAAAACCTTATATATGCATATATAGATAGAGTAACACAAATCAATAACAATTCTCACAATTCACAGAAGGAAAATGTCTATGACCATACGCTGTACACCGAATCTTTCAAATCAATGTATTATATAAAGTGAGTTGCAAGAAAGATAATTGGTGGAATAATGACTGTCTCATGACGCGAAATAGATAACGCTTGTGGTTTAAGATTTGGAGATCTTGTGGCAGACGTCGTATAGGTCAAATTTATCTTTGTTATCTTTGCTAAATCAGTATATAGATATACCTGTAGAGGAGCAATGAACGGTAGTTTGAACGGTTTACTTCATGCATGATCATTTGGTCAGTTCACTTTATACTTGTCGATCTTGAAGAAAATTTTGGAATTGTATTCGTAATTGGAAAAGTAATCTATATCAAAATAATGATACCTGTATTGATATTAAACAGTTCTATGATCATTCTACCATGACATTTAGCATGTCAAGTTGCACTATCTAGCGACGTTATTTCTATAGCCAAGGTAAATGTTCATGAGAAATGTTTCAGGATGTTGTTTTCACTGATTTCGTTATGTCAGTATCAATGTTTGTTAAGTATGTTAAGAAACTTAAGTCTGGCGATCAACTCTAAGATTATATTTCAATTGAGTGTAATGTATTCGATTTGCTTTGAGTTTGGTATTGTTCCTTTGTCATTTACTAAAGGTCTGCGCATGTGTGTACCAGCAACACTTGATACCAAAACATTTCAGACCTTTGACTTTGTCATGTACCTTTTCTAAGATTCTTGAACTGTACATACTTGATGTATCTCGACTACATGAATTTAGTGAATTACGATTCGATTTTATTCCAGGCAGAGGAACAGCTACTTTGCACTTGTAAATGATGTTATTTCTTATTGAACCAAACGAGGGTCATCTGTGTACACCTGTTCTCTTGATGCAGAAGGAGCATTTGGAGCTATAGTTCATGATTTTTGTTTTGTAAAGCAATGGATGTGATTCCTGATCATTGCTAGTTGATGTTGGTGTACTGGTACAGGCATATTACAGTACAGAGCAAATGGGCCTCTAGATTGAGTAAACCAGTAACGGTACCGGTGTGTGTGGGTACCCGTCAGGGGATTATCTTCCCCTTTTCGTATTAATATGTTTTATCAAGGATTAGTTAATGAATTATCTGCATGTGTTGGTGGTATCAAAATTAATAATATGTCTTTTAATGTTTTCTGTTATGCTGATGTTTTACTGTTAGGCAGTTTGTCAGTTACTGGCTTCAAAATATGATTGACGTTGCACAGAGATATATCACTAATCATATGGTTTATGATTTAATCCACCAAAAACAGAAAGTGTCATCTTCGGTCGGTGTACACTTAGTTCTCATCCATATTGGTTATTATATTGGATGGTGTAAGCTTTGCTCAATGTGACAGCGTGAACTATTTATGCATATAGGAAGGCATTTTATTGATTTCATGGTGCTGGATTTAATAATTGTTCTTATAATAGTAATATTTTAGTTTACACGTGGAATGCTGCTATTAGACCAGTTTTAACATATGGTACATGTATCTAAATCATCTTCGAATAAGGCTGAAAAAATTCAGGCAAAATTGCTTAAGGCTATATTTGGCATTCATAAATGTTTTAGAAGCACCCCTTTCTGAATGCAATTAATGTAATAAAAATTGAAGTCAGTGGAAATCAGTTCCCTTGAATTGTTGAAATTGATTTTTGGTAATAATTTTCGTGCATGTTGTTTTTACATGCATCTTTTGAATATGTATATATTGTTTCATTTATTCCTATGCTTGACATGCAATATCCTAAATCTGTCTTAAGAAATGTGAAAACATCCCGTATGTCAGACAGTATCCGTCAACTTTAAATACGAAGGAGCCACAGAGTTGTCAAATTCTTAACATGTTGTTGATACAATGTGACATTGTATTGTACTGTACATGAATGAACTGTTTTTTTTTGTTTCCCTTCTTGTGGCTTAATAAAATAAATGAATAAATAAATAAATGAATAAATAAATAAATAAATAAATAAATAAATAAATAAATAAATAAATAAATAAATAAATAAATAAATACAAATATACTTCACCATGTGGTGCTTAGTTTTTATGTCTAATACAGACAATATTTGATGTCTACTGTAGAACTTAGCATCTCATGTCGACAATAACTACTTTATTTTTGAAAGCAGTTATTTTTAACTAACAACTCACACATGCGCACTGTGCAGATCAACAGCGGTGCACTGATGTATGACAAGTGACTTCGTCTAGCCTAGTCGCTTTCTATCGACATACCATATTTCAGAGTAAAGTGTCAGGTGTTATATTGTTTCCTAAGAACGAGTGAACTGGTGCGTATATGGCTATAGAATTTGGGACAATGCCTAATGACGTTTACTGACATTCTATAAGACCTTCAGAATAGTTACCCTTAGACAAACATGTTATCATACAACCAGAGACGTTGCATTAGAAAAACAAGAACATTTTGTTTATAATACAGAAAGCTTTTATTATACATCCAGCGTATGTGGTATGTCATAAAATGGAAGTGAAGAAAAGTTCGTGATGTTTAAATGTCAACTATGTTTAAGTATAACTCACCGGTGACAACCTTTCACAATCAGTGTATGTTATGATAATAATTAGTATATTTTCTTCAAAATTAGTCATTTGTTATAACTCTTGACAATCGTCATAACGCCGTTTTGTGTCACAAAGTGACATGCTTTGAAACTACAAATACCTGACAGTATTGTTCTATGTACTGACCTTGATAGCACTCAGCTTCGGGACGGTCACTTTGTGTTTTTACAACCCTTAGATGCTGGTTTGTTGAATAGTTTGTTACACTATACTTATAAAGTTAGATTAAATCGTCAAACTTACGTTGCACAAATACACGTCCTCGAATAGGAAAACATCAGCTAGCATGTAACATGGCGTCCTGAGCTCCCCTGTATGCTTTCACGCAAGGGTAGTTCCCGGGGTAGTTCTTCTTCGTCTAGACGGGGTCTAAATATAGCATATGACATCATTTGTACATTATATGCGTGGACTGTTAGGCAAACATTAAATTTAGTCTTCCCTCCATGTGTGTGGAAAATATTGTCAAAAGCTACAAAACAAATCTTTCCATATGGAAATCGGAGAATATGTTTTGTCTCACCATGGTAAAGGTCCGATAAGAAGCATATTTCACATGTACATTTTTGAGACGTTGCGGCACTGCTTGCATTCTCACTAACATTGTCATTGTTACCTTCGTTCCACACGAGAAGTAAAATACATGAAACAAGAGGGTTTGCTTCACTTCACCAGAAATTCAAATCTAAACGCGATAAACCAGACCAAATAACAATTATTTTGGATTCGTTTGCAGTATTTTCCGTCCCAGAATACTAGCCAACTGTTACAGCGTTAGCACAGGCTTCAACTTGTATGGCTTCGTGCAACTTTGACCACCATGATTTCAATTTTCATGAACTTGTTCCCGTCGACAAAACTGGCGCTCACTCAGCCTATATTGAAGAGACATATTTTCCGTAACGTTTTAGTAGTTTTAAAATCTCTCATGAATTGAGATATCGACGTGTGACTTAAATTTATCAACGGTGTCGGAGTGTTTAACCGCCACACACTGTACAGTTCATATTTATTCCAGGTATTAAGTTATAACACCTACTATACTAAACCGTTGTAATTATATTACTAAACGAAGAAAATAGACGAGCAGAATACTACTACAATGATTTCAGTATCCCAAATGAATAATCCCAGATTTAGATGCATTGTGTAAGACTAACGTTTTTTTTTATCCATACATGTAGGATGATTCAAGTTAACGTGCAATTCATTTTCAGTAATTTCAAAAAAGAAAGAAAAGTATAACAAAGTTAAAAATTGAGAAGTTGAGGGGTTTTCAACTTAAAATACTGCACAACATATTACCTACTAATGTAACATAATCAAAATTCGACCCAACTAGAGTGGAATCTGAGAAATGCAACTTCTGTTATAAAAAAAGAAGAAGCTTTTAATTCATTTATTCATTTTATGATTGTGAATTTGTTATGGAGTTTTGGGATGGATTGTATATGTTATGGGAAGAAAAGCAGGACTTATTAATATTCCAAATGCAAGACAAATCATCGTGGGTGATGAACAACTGTCATTATTATTGAATTTTGTTATTCTTGTTGCTGAGCGTTATATTTATATTTACAAAACAAAAACTAGATTTGTTGGCATGCAAAAATGCTTGCGTAGAGTTTCATATTCCGGTTAGAAAAGTAAATTAAATGCACATCTTACGAAATGAGGACAGTTTTCGAAATTGATAACGTAAGAAAAATTCCACGAAAAGAGTCGTATTTTTGTAATAAGCCCAATAAAAACGTTATCAAATAAAAAAAAGTTTGATACCGATACTTATGTACAAGATTGCTTTCTCGACCTATACTTGGACTATCAGAATGTATCAAATTGATGTGTTCACACATTTTAGGATGTCATTATCATGTGTACAAAAGTAGATAAAAGTTACCATGGTAACGATAAATAATTATCATAAGATATGTTTTAACATTCATTTGATTATAGTACTATCAACTTATATAAATTAAACTTTGTCACAATGTTTCAATTATTGCAACTTTTACATGAATGGGCGAGGTTACCCAACATAAAACGTTCGCCTGGAATTAATGTTTATTTTACATGTACAATTACAAAATATGCATACCGGCCAACTAGAGACTGTTTTCGTGCAATCTGATTAAAATCCGATGTAGAGGCGACCACCACCAGGAAAACGTAAACATGTAATATGAAGGTCAAATCAAGCAAAAATACCGAGGGAAAAATAATAATGAACGATTAGCCGCCATCTACATCTTATTTTAATCAGATTTGTTTCCATTGTACTCATAATCAATGGAGTGTTACAACAATTGAAACACAGACTCAGATAAGACAGTTTTATCAGTGTATTAAAATTTGATATGATATGATATGATATGATATGATATGATATGATATATGATATGATATGATAATGACATAGGACCAATTTCAAGGGTTTATTCTTTTTATGACCTGTTAAACATGTATATATCTATATCCATGCCACAGATTGATTGGATGAACAGGTTTAACTATACCACATTGGTGATAGGTTATATACAAAGAATAGGCAAGCCCTATGATTGGATGATTGCAAATAACACACGAGTCAACGGCCGAAGTGTTTGTTTTGCTAACGAATAATCGCCAACACTGTCCTTTTGGCGTTTTCCCCGGCATTCTGCGTTCGTTCTGAATCAGAAGTAGTTCATAACAAAAAGCAGGCATTTAAATAGACAGTGACAGTGTAGATTGCTTAATACAATCGTTGGTGGCGCTCTGATTGTCTATGATGCACTGCATTATTATATGACGTCTTGTTACAGTCAGATGACAATAATAGTTTATACATCTTTGGCGAATCGTTCATATGAATAAAATATATATTAATTGTTATGTGTTAAAATGATAGACGGTAGGAAAGCTAGGTTTTCCTGAGGTCGTACTTGACTGTAAAGAGACAAAGGTTAAGGAAAAACTGATCATACAGAAGAGAAATCCGATATCACCCAAACTCAGAATAGTGAAATATTTAATTTCTCTCTTCGCAAGGAGAACAACACACATACACACACACCGCACTACTGTCACTGTCTACTGAAGAGTAATGAGGAAACACACCAATGGAATGTAACATAAAGAGCATAGTTTATTCTCACACACGTACAAAAAAATAATGTATGTGATTTACGGCCAACTGCGGAAATGATCTATAATATGTGTGTCTCCATCAATGAAATACACGTTCATGTGTTATTTTGGTAACCAACAGTGACATGAATGAAACAACATAATGACGTCATTAAAGTAACGCTTCTCTTTGACTATACATTGTGAAAAAAATCATCCCTTGATGAAACATTTTCAAATAATCTAACGAGTCGTATGCTGTCACGGGATATGTTTGATTGACTTCCCAAACACATCACGTGTTGTCAATTGTAGGTCATTGAACTCTAAACACGTAAAGTTCGACTGGAGGATTTGTTGTGTACAGTCGTTATGGCAAGAGAGCCTTGCAGTAAAATCACAAAATGATTCAAGTTAAATAATTGTGCAAAGTTAAATGTGACACTACCCTAATGTCGTTTCTTCCTTGGAAGTGTTTTATGAAATTTGACCTATCCCCTCATTCGCCTGGGCCTCCCCATCATTAACAAATGAACACTCCCTTAACAGAAGCTCCATCCACGACGAATCTCACAATCATCTCAGATAGAGTATCACCGAAATACACAATTATAAAGACGAAAGGCACTCTACTATAATTTTAAAATATACAATGAAAATGAAAACTACAAAATCTTTTTAATGAACTGAAAACATATGCAATAATTTGTTCGATGCTAGATACAGTTTTCCAAAAGTATACTAAATCCCAAATGTCTGAAAACGTCTTCAACAAATACCATGATATAGTGTACTTCAAATAAAGGGTCTATCACTGTATATTGTTTTGCGGTCAGTAACAATGAAACGAGGCGTGCAGCTATGACAGCAAAGAGCGCCATAAACGGTGTATAATAACAAATTATTTTGACGTTTATCAATATCACTTTACAGTAATTGTGATTAGAAGATTATTAAAGGTCAAAGGTTGATATGTTTACGACTCATTAGGACATTTACTTAAATTCTACTTTTAGTAGATTATATCAGTCTATCAAAATTAAATGTTAAACTTCAATTACAGATAAACATCACAAACATCTTTTAAAACAATATGAATAAATGCCAAATTACATGTAGATATCCAGTTTGTCATTTCATAAAATATAACAATTCATGTGATGTCAATTGTGCATTACAAATCAGACATCAATAAATCCTCTTCAATATAAATTTTAAGACCTCTAGATATCTAGTACTTAACTAATGACGTCACAAAATCAAATAATTTCCAACACCACCCTGAAAACTACATTTTAAGACTTATCGTCATGAGAACTACCTCACATATCTTTTGAAAATGCTGACAATTCTAGCTGTTTATTGAATGATAAAGATTCAATGGTTTGTATTGCTATTCCAGTGCTTCCTGCATTTTATTCAAATGTGTACATGAGGATGGTGAGTTTCACTTTGGTGAGGAGGTTGTATGCTGATGTTAAAGTCATTGGGACCACTCGTTAGTCGCATATTTGTTCTCCTTAATTTAGATATGATTTTCTGAATGAGTGTCGAGGTATCAGAGCTTGTATTCATATATTGTTCTAATTATCACAGTAAGAAGTGTTGTTTTCCATGCTTTACTACTAAATAGTATTCGCGTATTGAATATTGATAAATTCAATTTTACTAGTAACACGCAATTCATAAAAAAAAAACTATTCTATGTACTAGGTTAGGGGTGGACTACCCTTCCTCTTTATACTACAAGTCTGGAGATTATTATTCTCCCGTCACACTGACTTAAGTATACGTCTACCTATCTGTTACGTTCGTCGAAATATTGAGGATGTCCTCGGTTTCTAGTTTGAATTCAATATTGTTTCCTCTGGGATGTTTCGCGTTGGGCGTGTCTAGAGGTGTTCATGACGTCACCATTCCAGCAGTTTTGAGCGTTAACTTCTATTCATTTATTTGCAAAGTGAGGAAATTCGGGTGTTCGTGCGCGTTTTGTTTTCTGCCCTTACGGTACGTTGTCCCTTTCTTTGCTACAACTTTGTACGTGTTGGTTTCAAACCATGTTTCTAGTTTTCCTTCTATCATATTGTTAACTAGAACAGTATACCAACTTTGATTGTAGACATTTTAGCTTGTATACGCTTGTCAACATATGTCCTTATTATACCTATCACAATTGCATCCTTTTCATTCATGACTGTTGTGAATTTGTTACTATGCCTTTGTATGTTTGTAGTTTGATGTTTAGCGGTCGTCAGAATATCTCTCTGGCTGGTGGTTTGAAGTTTATACAGTTGTCTTCATTTTTCTTCTTAATGTCATTTGCCTTGTTTAATCTCTAAGTTCATGACAGATGGCGATGTCGAGTTTGTTTTGGTTGCCACCTTGATTTCGCCTAATGATAGAGCATGACTGTTGCTCGATTCTCATCTTAGCCTGGATATCTTGACATGGAGTCAGTTGGGTTATCCTTTCTAGGTTTATATATTACCTAGAAGTTGTAGGCTTGTAGCTTTAGTGCACATCTTTCGTTGCTGGTTGTTTTGACCTTGGATTGTTGTATAGCCGCTCTTACTAGTGGTTTTTGACCAGGGGTGGTGGTGAATTTCTTACCAAATAAATAGGTGAAATCGTTCGCATGCTTGCAAATGCTTCGCGTTCAATTTCGTTATCATTATTGAACTGCAGTTAGTGATCTGCTTGTGGAGCTTACAACGCTGGCAATGTTATTGTCATCTAGCTGAATAAACATTGCTCCGAGTGCATCTGGATTTAGACCTTGTAAAAGTTAACGTTCTTAAGTTGTTGGAATGAAGTATTCTATTACTGTGCTGTTTGTGAGAGTTTCCTTTACTTTGCGAATATGCAAATGTGTTTTTCGTGTGTCACTTCCCATTGGATATTACTCAATGGTAGCTGTCGCAAAGACTTAATGGACACTAAATGATGTATGAATTTTTACACATATAACAATCATATCTCGAAAGCTTCTGACTTCATAGACATTGGTTGGTGCTGTTGCATACATATGGCACAAAATACATTACCAATTTGGATGTTGACACTATTAGCTGAATTGAATTGTCGTTTTAAATTTGTTTATTGTCAGTCCTAGTTCGTGTAGTCTTCTGATCACAAGATTCGTACGGTGTTCGTCTTGAATGGTACCTTACACTAATATATCACCGCTGGTGCTTCGTGTGCGTATTGTAGTTTCAAATATTTCTTACACTAATGTGATACGAAAGTTCTGATATCTTCGTAGACCAATGTGATTACTGAACGTAGTTATACATCGTCATTCTTGAGCAATTTCGAAAATACTTTCGCATTGTTGAGATCCGCGATGAATTCGTCCATTCTCGGTGTAAAGCGTTTTGTGCTCTCAGGTGCAATGTGTCGCTCTCGTGCTACAGTTTAATTTAGTTGTCGCATGTCAATACATACACTTATATCAGTATGGCTGTTTGCCTTAGAAACAGCTACAATCGGATTTTAATACCCAAGGAGTCGGTCCATCAGTACATCTCTTATTCCCGTCGTTTTCATTTCGTTCAGTTTCCGTTCGATGCGTTTGCGAATATGACATTGAATACGTTTGTGCAGTGTAGCAATCGATCTCGCCGATTCGTCGATATGTATTTTGACTTGGCACTTCTTTTATTTTCCCCAGGCCTTCGGATAAATCGACATAGGTATAATTGTATTAGTGTGCGAATCTTCAGTCATTATTCCCGTGCTTTACTACATTACTCAAACCGAAATCTGCTCTTTGATAGCACATCAAAGATCCGCCGGTTTCACCATTATTTTGACTACTTGAAATTCGACTTGATGCATCTTAACCGTTGTTTTCTGAATATGGGACTGGATATTGGCTATGAATTCCCCGACTGTTTTAAGTAGTGTTGAACTCTTGTATGTATAACATATCCAACGTGGAATATTTACTTCCGTCATCTTTCAGAATCGTGAAGTCGTGTTTTCCGAGAATGTTGTCTGATGCGTAAGTGTCGATGATAAAATTAGACGTTTTACCTTGAATAGTAATATCCGCTATCAGATGTTGAGATTGATCACAACTACTAGGCATTCATACTTCTAGCATAAACGCGATCCGCAATGTAAAAACACCAAACGTTCTCAAATATCCTTGGTTGTAAAATTCTAAAAGCTAAACTTGCATCAACACAAGACTGTCACAACACTCTTAAACTACGGTTTTTGACATATCACTCTATATAAAAGTCGTGATGTATGATTTGCCATGTTGATTCAAGAGGAAGTAAAAAATTCAAATATAATTTAATGTAGAACTATAGAATATTGCTAAGGTCGTGTCGTTGTTCTATTTCCAACCATTGTAGAGTATCGCAATGGTCACAGACAGAGTCGTCTGTATTTACCTATCAGAATCCGGTAAATATTTGTATTTGTTCGCCGGTCATTTAACTCTGTATTGCTTGTCGATAGTATTGACATGCCGTTTCAAACTCATTCAACTTGTTATACATATCACCTATCTTGAATAATGCATCTCTGTTGTTTGGGTCACTTTGTACAACTTTCTGCATCTTTGCGATTACACGTTTTGCTGCCAACTTTCCACACAAGTACTCAACGCCATGTTCAGTTGTTTGCTCGAGGAATTTGATGGCATTGACTTTGTTGTCCAGGGCCTTTTCGTACACGTCAGCCGCACACCAACACGCCTCGGACTTGTAAAATGGATCATTACTTGTTTCAATCAATGACATGTATATGGCTATCGCTTCTGAATATTCCCCTTGATACTCTTTCATAACACCAATGCCAAGTAAAGCATCTACGAACACTCCATCAGCACTATGTAATGCACGATTGTAATATTCATTAGCTGTCACCAATTCTTCACTGCAGCTTTGTTTACCACTGTCCACGTCATATCTATATTTCATGATGTGCACGTATCCCATTCCAGCAAGGTACAGTGGGCTATCTAGCAATATCTCTATTGCTTTATCGTAGTATTCAACTGCTTTGTCAAACTTCTTCATTTCATTGCAAACCATACCAGCACACTGCAACACCCATGGAGATTTAGGATTTATACGGAGAGCTTCTTGCATTTCATACTTTGCCTCATCAGTGTTTAACTTCATTAATACCCAACACAGGATAGCTCTAGCATAGCTATGATTAGAATTGATTTCCAATACTCTCTTTAAAGATGTTTTACATTCCTTCATCGATAGAGAATACTTCTCATCAGCGGTCGCATACATTCTGTTGTAGCGGTAAAATTGCAAAATACCTTGCAAGACTAGCCAGTCTGGTTTGTTAGGGAAAACACGTAATGCTCTCTTAAAGCTATCAATACCTTCACTACACGTTTTCTTTACAAAATATAGTAAAGCTGTACCCTTGTGACCGTAGACGAACGCTTTCTGTTTCTCTGTAAGTTTCTCACTCCCTAGCTGATCTATTTCTTGCAATATTTCCCCCATCTTATCAATCTGACCAAACATGTGATAAACCCAGGCTTTATCAGCTAGAATAACTAACTTATCACCCAATGGTCCATCCTTATCATCACTGTTGTCACGTTCTTTCTGGTTGTCTTGGAGTGCTTTGTCAAACCATGATAAGGCAGCAACTGGATCTCTCTGTTCTGGAGGTCTAAGTTCTGATAGCTGTAGATAACCCATCATGGCTGTATGAGGTGTTGGATTTAGTTCTGGGTGGTATGTTGTCTCTTTATATTTGCAAACACGAAGCTATTAATCAAATACAAATGTACTCAGTGAGATGACACAGCCAACACCGTAATGATATATTCTTCACTATTCAATAACATTTACCTGGTTAAAATGGTGAAATGGACATAACTGAAGGTAACAGGTATGGTGGGTAAGGGGTTACCAAATGCACTTTGTGTACATAAAAAATAGTATGAAAGCACAGATTGAGAAGAGCAGGTAAATACTTTGTAAAAGTTGTGATGATATGTGAAACTGTTTTGAAAAACTCCCTCTTTTTTTCAATTTATTCCGATAGCCATTGTACAACCGACATTTGTCATAACTGCCGACATTTGTAATAATCCGATATTTGTAATATAATTGCCGATATCTGTTATGAACTGACATTTGTAATATATTCTGTGTACGACAATTGATAAATATTGCCCATATTTGCAATACATTTCTTACGTGTAATAAATCTGCCAAAAGTTTTCATTACAGAAAATAAGGAAGTATCTTCCAGCTTTTAGAGAAATAGAGTTACCTATCCGAAACTACTGACTCTCCATAATGTCACGTGTTATTACTAGTTTTGGCAATTGTATTGCATGTCTTTTAATTTCGTTCACATAAATCATTACAAATGTCGGTAATTATTACAAATGTTGATGTGAATTTTTTAAGTGACATTCCGCCATAAGTGATGTCGGCTCCGTAAACGCGAAGAACTGTGACGAGATCGTTGTAACAAAAAGCACGTCTATATCAACCCAAGAGCCTCACATTTATGTACCGTGGAATTGCTCTTGTCCTGAGATGACTCGTCTTGTATAATTGACTACAATTGCATGTACACAAGACGTCCTTAACTCTTTATCATTCGAAGAAATAACAAACACAAATTTACCTTGTCCGGTCGATCACATTCCTCTTCTAACTGCCATGTAAAATGACAAGGTAGACTCATCAATATTTCTCGTTCAGATTTCTTTGTTGATTTGATATCCAACGTGAATGTGAAATCTAAACATAAAACAATAAAATGTAAAGTATGACTTCATTCAATTGATATCATTTTGTTTACATACATCATATCATCAAAATCACTAACGTTCTAACATATTTTGTTCTGATGCTATACTTTGTATTTCACTGTATTCTGAGATTGCTATGTACTAATCTTTACCACTAATACAATATATGTCCACCATAGCACTATGAACCATTTAGTAAACGTACATCGATATGTATTGCGTCAATGAAGGCATGTTTCTAAAGCGGTGATTTTTATAACTCAATTCATTTCTCCCGACCAAAGTTACCATGGATTCAAAATGTGAGAGTGTAGTTGACTAAGTTACTGCTATGGCCATTGTTTTGTTTGTGGTTCCGGTAACACCCAATTTCAAAATTGGGCGGGTACCTCGGATTTTTTTTTTATCCCTTAGGATCTGTTCAAATGTTTTCGTCATAGTTACAGAGATCAAGCGAGACTTCTCATCGATATAATCGCATTTTCTGCACTATACGCAGAAACGACATAAGTGGTATGCTGTAGCGAAACATGTCGGTTTGATGAAGCGAGGCAAGGACGTCTTTAAATCTCACTATTTCTCGCGCGACTTTGCATTTATTTTGGACATTTCGATATTTTTGTTCGAAATACCGGAACAAAAGATAAGGATGGCGATAAAAACTAGGCTGGGTTGGGTTACCAGAACCAAACAGTTTTGTTGGCCTAAGAGAGAAATTGGTTTAATAAGGTAATTTAAACTTTGGAAATTAAACTTCATCGACTTGATGTTGTTATTTATTTACTGGGATTGACTATACTATATGTAAATATCCTGTAAAAATAATAATATCAAATCACTAAAGAAATGACCTTCTATCATTGGATCCCTTGTTTTCGGGTCATCACTTTCACTCAAATCCTGATGTCCTTGACGTTTCTTTTCAAGGTCACTTATCTGGTGACGTAATGATACATTTTCACGTTTAAGCCTTGAGTAGTGTTCAGCAATTCTGTCGCCTGATGCATCTTGTTGGCTTACAACTGACTTCATGGCTTCCATTTCCTTCTGAAGTATGTCATGTTCTATCTGTTTACACGTCAACATCTTCTCAGTCTCACTGTATTCTCCCCATACATTGCTGAACACGGAGAGATATTCATTTTGCGACAGTAGTCTTAACATTGAGGGCGCACTTCTTATTAGCACGTCAGAGCTTAAATGTTGATGTTTCAAATGTAGGTCGACAGCTTTATCCTCCATAAGGTTGAGTAGATCTGATAAGATAAATAGTTATAAGGTGTACACACATCCCGTAATATACGACTATTTACAGTTTGTCATCGTCATTTGTTTGTCACTTTCTTATTGTATAATTTCAAAGTCATGAAGCAGAAAAAATTATGCAATTATATTTGCATTCAAGATCAATCTGATTAAAATCCGATGTAGATGTCGGCTTCTCGTTCATTGCTATTTTACCTTCGTTATTTTGCCTGAATTGACCTTCTTGGTACATGTTTACATTTTTTAGCCTGATCGCCTCCTCTACATCTGAACACGCGCCCATATTCAAACGAATTTCTGCTCACTGAGACACAGGCATCCAATCAGGTTGCGTCTTACTTGTCAGGGGCATACACGATAAATGTACGCATCGAATATCAACAAACATCGACAAACATTGAATATCAACAGGAAGTCCAGTAATTGAACGCGTAGGCGTTCCCTGTATAGTAGTAGGCTTCTCCTCGAACGTAATCAGGTTGCGTCTTACTGAAGACAGTTTGTAGTGTACGCAACACAATGCAATGCACAGGGTTCGTACACTTAAAGCAAAACAAAATTCCAGGACTTTCCAGGTTTTTTATGTCAGTTTTCCAGGGGTATTCGTATTGATTTCCAGGGCTGTTGACCACTAAAGTATAATTTTGAATGACATCTAATTGTCTGATGTGGACGAGAAGAAATTAACAAAGGTTCCCATAACATGTCACAAAACATTTAAAAGACAAGCTACACTAATCAAGACGTTTTAAAACCACTTTTGCACGCTAAGATTAAACGGAGAAACCTCTGTCCTATCCCCTAAGTAGTCGTTTCGTCAAGCTGGTGCATTGATCTTGTAAGATTTGAGTCACAGCATTCGTTAGTCTAATTCAGACATATCCAGAAAAAAAATTAAAAACTAAACTGTGTCCTCATTATTGTATGTTTTGATGTGGCTACATTTAAAGGTCACCAACAACTTTTTTTTTCTTAAAAATCTTGAATAAAAACGTCATTTACGTAACGCAATTTCGCGTTATGAATAATTGATTACGTTCAGCCCTTGCGTCTTGATGTTTATACTATACGGCCACGTGTTGAAGAACATCGCGATTTCTCAACTCAACTTGACCATTTAGGAATGTTACTGTATTGACAAACATAAAAAAAGTAGTTTATTCCCATTTATCGACGACATGAAAGTCAAAACCGCACTTCCACAACCCGGAAATTGAACTGCACTTCCCAAGGCCCTAGTATTGCCATGCGTGAGCTTGTAGTATGTCGACTTGTGCGCCAAACTTGTAACAATTTCTAGTCGTGGTTGGTGATACTTTGATACTCACTACAATGTTACGATTACCTTGCTAACAGACCTACTGTTACCCCCGGGACTGTTACAATATTATGTCGCTGAAATGACGACTGGACTCGGAGTAGCAATAGCCAAGATCGAAACAAACATTGCGGCGCCCATTCAACTAGCTATGCATATAGGTACGGTCTGTGGGCAAAGTTTCTTGTGGAACGATCGGTTGACTGTCTGGGTTTAATCACAGGGAACCCAGGAACCGTGTGACAAACAAAACGAAACAAACAAACAAACAAACAAACAAACAAACAAACAAACAAACAAATAAACAAACAAACAAACAAATAAATATATATATATATATATATATATATATATATATATATATATATATATATATATATATAAATAAATAAATGAACAAGCAAACGAGCGACAAGTATAGGAACAATTAAAATAATTAAATAAACCAGCAAATAAACAGATACTCATGGAGGTATACTAGATATGTTTTTTTCCTATACCATCACTACAAAAAATTTTGTAGTGATGGTATAGGAAAAAACCATATCTAGTATACCCCCATGAATGCACAATCTTCCTGCATGCAACTGTAGTTAGTAATGATTACATACATACCATTTGTACGGTATTTATAACCATCGCCATCTTTGACAAGAATAGAAGATAATTGAGCATCATCTAAGATGAGAAGTCTTTGGATACCAAGGGCAGATAGAATCTCTGGTTTTTCAGATATCAACATTGACAACTGTTGAGATCGTTGCAGCTCCAATAGCATTGTGATTGTAGTCATCATTGCTGCAGCTTCTTCATCTGGTTCAGTCACCACCGTTTGACAGCTTCCAAATAGTTTTGATAAACCAAATCTCATGGCATCGTCTTTGTACAGAGTCTTGTTGAGTTGAAGTGCCACCATAGCAGATCCTGCATCTTTTAAAAGAATACATAACATAGTTTAATAAACAAGAGTCATTGAAAGCTTGAAATAGTTGTACACTATCTTTACAGATAAATTGACACAATCGGAACACATATAAGTAAAAGATGTGATAATTGCGATACGTTGATGCTTTCTTCCTCCACTGCTCCTCCCTGCCCCTTCCCTACACTCCCTCACTCATGCTCCTACCCAAGCACCAATCCAACCACTCATCCACTTCAAGACACACCCACACATGTACACATAGAAACGCCCCACCCACACAGTGCATACATAAATGATCATGTGCTTTCAAAGTCGCTGTATGTTTACGTTTAAAACCGAACTGGCAAAGCGAACCTGCTCACCTGAAACCTTTCCAAACCACGTAGAATCGATGATTTCGGTTTTCTTCAGCTGGATTTGTTCACGTTTTCTTTGACCCAAATGCGTACTCTCCAACCTTTTTTTTAGAATGTCAAATTCCATCTGTCTGGACTTCAACATCTGATGTGTTTCACTGTGATCTTCCCATAGGTAGTACAGGATAGAAAGATATTCGTCCTCAGATATTAGTCTCAGCACAGAGGGCACACTTCTTGTCACGATGTCTAAGCTCTGTAGTGTATGTTTCCTCTCCTCTGCTTGATGTTCTATGTTAATCGCTTTGTCCGACACAAGTTCAGACAGATCTGCGAAGATCAAATAATATAATACTACGTGTAGAAAAAGTGAAAAAAAAACAAGTACACAAAAATTCAAGTATAATTTGTGGCTGATTTTCATTTACTGATATGAGATATTCTCATCAAACTTTCCCGTCAGATACTTACCGTCAATGTTGTATTTATAATCATCGCCATCTTTGACACGAATAGAAGATAATTGATCGTCATCTAAGATGAGAAGTCTTTGGATACCAAGGGCAGACAGAATCTCTGGTTTTTCAGATATCAACATTGACAACTGTTGAGATCGTTGCAGCTCCAATAGCATTGTGATTGTAGTAGTAGTCATTGCTGCAGCTTCTTCACCTGGTTCAGTCACCACCGTTTGACAGCTTCCAAGTAATTTTGATAAACCAAGTCTCATGCCATCATCTTTATACAGTGTCTTATCGAGTTGGAGGGCTACCATAACTTTTTGAAATAGAAATTTATTTAAAATATATTTGTTGTAGATATCGACATCATTGAATCAACTTTGTATGTTGTGTTGAACAATGAATTTAAATAAAAGTATTATATTATCTCGTCTCACAAATGGTGAAGATATTATCAAGACATTGCTATATAGAACGAAATGTGTTGCAATCTGGAAAACTGCACGTTTTTGATCACTTTCAAAATGAATATTTCTAACATGAACAAACGAAATTACAGTAACAAACAAATATAATATGTGTAAAGAAAAAAATACAGTGAGTATAGGGAGTAACAAATGTGAAATAGGAAAGTGACAATTATCAGTAACAAACAAACAAACAAACAAGCATACAAGGAAATGCAATACTGTTATTTAGACATAGTCTATGTGATTGATTTCTACATATTGATTTTCAAACAAATGATGAAACAACATGGAATCAAATTGTTCATAGACCTTGGAAAGTCTTTTGTTTTGACAATTGACCTTTATAGATTGTATGACGTACCTATTTGTTGGTTACATTCCTGGTTCACATCTCCTACTAGATCCAGTCGTCCATTTTGACATAGATTACATGTCTTCGTCGGTTGTTCAGGAGGTCTATAACCTATAATATAGCAGTGGGAAAGAAATATTTTAAAGACGTTTGGATACAAAATTGGATACACATCAAATATAAATCTTCAAAGTCAAGCAATGCAGGTAATGGGAAAGTCTCAATTGAATTATAAACAAGAGGAAGCAAACATATGGTAATATCAAAGCATTTCCTATATATGTTGGTCTCTGTAAAAATCAAACAAAGGTATCTACCTTCTTTAAGGTATTTCAATTGTGTCAAACAACGTCTATACCTCCATGTTTCTATGGTAACATTCAGGGATATTCCAGGTACGTCGAACTCCAGGAGTATTTCTGGCGTGATAATATCATCCTCAAACAAACTTGTCAAAGTGCCATCTCCATATTCACCCCAAAGGGTCTGCAGTGCTGCTGATGATTGGCAATCTACCAGTATGCATAAACTCCCTTGTTTCACCAGTTTTATGGTCACGCCAATGTCATCAAGATGTCTCGTCACCTTTGGTAGATCACTAACAGATTGTATTTGTTTCAGTATGTTTGAAACATCCTGTTGTATTTTGTCCAAAGGTGTTGAGGATGGATCTGCGTCTTCGATACGAGATACTGTTACACGAATTTCTAGTTCACCTAGAGGGTAAATGAAATGCCTAGCAATACATAGAATGCATATTTGTGTTTCCAAGTGTTGGAATACCAAATATGCACGTATCTCATTATCAAGTGATGATCGATATTATTAGAATATTTAATATTTTTTTGTGACAGACACTTATGAATAATCAAAGTTTTAATAATTTGCAATGTAAGCCGAACCGTAGAATACATTTTATTACTTTCCTTATTACTTTCCTCCAACTTACCTAATTTACTAGCCATAGTGAAAACCGCTAATGAATCTTTATTGTCCTCTTCATGGTTACCGGAGGAGCCGTTTTGTTGACTGTCATCATCCCCCAGATGGCTAGGTGTGTCAGAGGCAACCTGATCACTTTCAAATCCTGCTGTACCATCGCTACTACCTAATAACGGTTCAACTGCGTTACCATCTTTGACATGTCCTTCTCCTGTTAAAACGCAAGAAGGGTATATTAAGTAACAAATCGACACACCATCGACGTATTCATGATCATCATCATCATCAACATCATCATCAGCAACAACAGCAGTAGCAACATCACCATGGTGAAAGAATTAACATCACAATCTAAGTATCATCACCCAACACCTAAAACTATTATCATATATACCCACAACCACAACCACAACCACCACTATCATTACTACATCACCTCACAATTGATACTGGTTCACAACTTGTCCTCCCCCTCCCGCACAATGCCTTAAAGGAATGTAACTCATTGCTTCGTCAGCAGTAAATACAAAATGTAATAGTACCTGGCTGGGGATCTCCTCTTGCCCTTTGTTCTTGAAAACAGCGATGGAGGAATATTTGCTGAGATTCAGCTATAACACCGTACTTTGCTGATTTAGTGAGTTCATCCTTCACTTTGTTTGCCTTTGAACAAGCTCGAGTATAGTTCCTCAGAATCCTCAGAATTTCTCTCCTCCACTTCTCACCAGTTGTGTCTTTGTTGTCATTTGGACCCACATCGCAGACTGGAATAGTCAGAGTTTCTAGATGGGTTTCTACAAACGACGCAAAGCCAGACATTTTGGGTATCAGTGTAGGAATACCGACAGCACAACCTATCAGACCAATCATGCAGAATGGATCACTCTTCCCTGAACAGGATAACAACAAATGACATTGGAGTAAACAATCTCGTATCTCTTTGACAGATGATACAGGGGGTAGAAGTGGGAGCTTGAGAAATCTTGAACTGGCCTCATCTATCAGATATCGTCTGCAGTCTTCACATACAGAATCTTCAATACCTCTTAATCTCCATACTGGTTGGTTTGGATCAAACTCATACGAATCAGCAACTTTGCCCATGGCCTTTGCAACTGCTACTACTTCTCTGACCGCCGGTACATCTGGTATATTATTCACTGTCAGGACTTCAATGCCATTTTCTAAACTGGTCAAATCCTTCGTATTTATCTTGAGATCTTCAAACTCACCAACCCATGGAAAGTACACCAAATGCTTTTCCTTCCGTATTTTGCTTGCATAATACTTGTACACTCTCTCACCCACAGACACGACAAAGGCAGCAGCATCTACATGTTCCATAATCTCGATTTCTTTGGCACGTAATTCGGATGGGATGAAGCTAACTTCATCTGGAATGACATACAGGAAAGGAATGAGACTTGCATCATGGAATATGTCATCCTGGATACTTCTTGCTGCATCAGCTGTTCCATCGTCACACGTGTGACAGATTATCAATGAAATGTCATTGTCTTGTAGTCTTGGAAAGAAATCTTTATGAAGTATCAACCATTCTGAACAAGGAATATCTTTGATCCTTGGGTTTGGTTCTGGTAATGTTAGCCTGACACCGTACCCTTCGGCATCTGTACGTTCTTCATCACTGGCTTTAAGAACAGTACAATACACCCGGTGACCTTGGTTTACAAGTTTGATGCAAAATTCTCTTTGAATCAGGCACGTAGCTATGTCTTCCTTTGGCCACCATTCTTTGCCGACAACTAACACTCCATTGTTGGCAGACATTCTCTGCACCTAAGGAACATGAAAGAGGTTTAATGTAATTGTAATTATCGTATAGACTATAACAAATAAACTTGAAAGTGAATTGAAAACACCCCAGTATCTAATGACAAATGTAAACCCCACTTCATGTTGATTAACGTAGATTGTGTATGCTATAAAATTAACGTTAATAAATCCGAAAGATGGTACGATTTAAACCCCATGTGCCCTGGGAGTTAACAACTATATGAACAGAGGTGGTTGTTTTCGACAGTACTAGTATTGTACATCCTCTTTTAGTTTCGATAGATTTCTTGGGAACACCTGATTTAAGATTAACCACATGACAGGGTTTTCAACTATCTTACGACATACGATGCTTTCCGTGTCACATTGATATAAATGTAGAAAATCCAACAAACATTTTTAAATATATATGTAAAAAATTCCAATTTTGAAACGATAAATTCCTCTAAATCCCAATCATTATAGAAAATTATTAACATTTAATGTTGACCACATGATAATTTCCCGTACACATCCAATACTGTTGGTTAAAGTCAAGTCATCATTATCAATATTTTTTTATTTTTGTCGTTCCCATTTTCTTAAACTAATAACCACCATCGCTAGATGTTCCCCTGGTACAGATATTAATGTTGTGACATCGATTGCTTCAGTAATCATGAGTGTCCAGAATTTGACAATATCAAAAAGATATTTACGCCATTAGTAAGATGCATATGTATTGAAGCCAGATCAACCAACGTTTCATCATGTCATCATAATTTTCAAATGAAACATCGACTCTATCAAAGAAAACCCTGTTTATGTCAAATGCCACATTTCACGTGTACCTAGCTTGCTGGAATGTTGCTGTGAGATGACAAGGCTAAGCAGTATACATACATACATACATATACATACATACATTCATAGAGTGATAAATTACTGAACTGTTACTTTATACTTGGTATGTATTTATTTCGTATAAAGGTCAACTGAAATAGCAACAGTCCCTTTAGGAGTTGAATCTAGTACCCTAACAACTGAGTTATCCAGAATGTTCTATTGACATTAAAACCGTGGCGGATCAGGTTTTGACCAGATGTCGCGTCAGATTTTTCGATAGCAAAGTAACTTGTCATGCTTTTCTTAGTCACGCTGCTACCATCAGTGGTAGAACTTCGTTAGATTGGCTTACAGGTTGATTTATTAGCTGAGATTTTTAGCCGTGGTATTTTGTAATGTGTGTGTGTGTGTGTGTGTGTGTGTGTGTTCAGCGAATTTATTTTGGATATATAGAGCTGAAATTGTTCTTAAATTAAATGGGACTGTTTAAAGGGATGCGTAGTCGAGAACTATTCGTGACACATGGCAAGACTGTGCAATGTGCTCCCAATCAAAGCTTGAAAATTACATCATCAATCATTGTCAATACTCTACACTTGTGCTAAAACACCATTCGCCCTATTTTTATTTTTTAATGTATCTATAACTTTGACAGATTTGATTTCAATACATAGAAATAGACATATAAACTTTTGTACAATCATGTAAAATATCTTATGTTAGCTTCACCATAATAAAAGACTCAAACACAGGGGCAGGAATCTCTATCACCGATGTTGCTATCAAATGGTCTTCGACCAAACGTCATCAAGGGAACACAACTGTATATAAAGTTTATGTCTACGTAGGTCGATAAAATATTTATCAGTAGTAAATAGAAGGAGGTTAAAGGTCATAATCATATTTAAACTACGGGCTGATATCTTGTCACTTTGTCAGCTATGACATCAACATCATAGATCACAAGTACATGTACCATGAATAATCATAACAGTACCCAGCATTAAAGTCATGTAGGTCTTGCAGCTACAGACTGCCAAACAGGTGCGTTCGGTCATGTGATAACGTATGTACAGTATGAGGAGGGTTATAAATACTGCCTGTGTACCTAATAATGTGATATTCTAATGTATTTCTGCCTCAGCTGTCAGAGACAAAGTAAACAAGTTGTGTTGTTGATTCTGTTGGCATACATTTAAGGTGTTGATGGAAATTTCACGAAAAAGCAGTGCGAAGTAAATGCTTGATAAAGTTAAGCTATAAACCCCGGTGATGACATAAATTATTTGGATGGCATAAACTAACTGACCTAACCCGTCAGGCTAGGAGTTATGACCTGAGTGATGCAACCAGAAGTAGGAGTAATGAATAACTATGTTCGACAAGCATACACCAGCGTTGATTATAAGAGCTGTATTTTGTCAATACCTGGGACATCAAAGTGTACAAATTTGATTTTTTTGCCTTCGTTTCTGTACATAATTATTGTGCGGACTTTCGCCCTTGAACTACATCCACTTCAAACAGTAGAGGATAGGTGTGTGTATACAAAACTGGCGATTGTACTTGCTGTGATTGTTGTAACATACAACTGATTGGTTAATTTGATTAGTCAAGGCAAATAATTTAATACTTATGCAAATGTTTATCAATGATTCGTACACATTACTGGAACACTTTGCAATTGCATTTGATTTTTACAGTCTCTTAAATGACCGAGTTTTAATATTAAGTTTACCCTGATGTGATCTTGAAATCTCATGTTGAAATTAATCAGTTGTGAAACCATTTCCATTTTGAAGTATTATTGAATTTGACTTGGCCAACCTTGAGTAGTCGGGTGAATACTTTGCCAATGTTAGTCACACTCAGCACACGATCACGTGTTGTCAGATGAATACTTGGTCAATGTTAGTAACACTCAGCACAGAATCACGCGTGGTAAGATGAATACTTGGCCAACGTTAGCTACACTCAGCACAGGACCATTAGTTTTCTCATCAGACCACCAACGACTCATTCGATTACGTTCAATAAGCTAGGCATGTAATTGTGCTACGTACAGTAGAACTATGCCACGTGAGTAATACAGTCGCACATTCCCTTTAAATCACAAAACTCAACACTAGTACCGGCAATGACGTGTCACAATTGTCACTCTAATTAGTTCACAAAATGAGAATGATTTTGGGTTTTACACAAAATATCACAAACTAAATATACTTAGCAAGAAAACTATTCCTTAACACGTCAATAGACAGTGATAGCTAATTGTGTGGGAAGAAGACTTTTAGTTACCTACGTCGAATCATGTTGGAAAGAAAGGAGCGTTTCCTAGGCAAGCCTTACGCAATACAGGAAATACTAACACTAGAATAATCTGGCCAACGGTTTGATTTCGGAGAAAACCAGTTTCCATTTCTTTGGAAAATTAGTTAATTGGACTTAGTTCGTTCAAGGATTCCCAATGAAGAAGTTAATTAAAATACACCAACTATTACACACTGAGAAATACACTGCACGAAAAGTACGATTCACCATTAATAGTACAGGTTGACATAAATCCAAAATGGCGGCTTAAATCACTCGACCATTTGAAAATCTAAGTAGGGGTATTCCATGTCACATACTTAAGTACTATCAGGCTGAATATGACAGTTTCTGATGTTTTCAGTTAACGGTACTCATGAATTCGAAAATACCAGATAAATGACGAATAAACTAAAGAAGAACACGAGTAAGCCAAACAACGATAATAAAAAAAAGGTGTAACAGCTATTTGCTGCGAGCAATTTGAGAATGAAAATAATTTTTTTTATCAGGAACTTACCCTCCCTACGAGTATTACTTCCCTATAACTAGATGACACCTCCCAATGTCGAAGAGTGGGTGTTCTCCATTGCTGGTATAGTGTTCTATGTTCTGTGAATCATTGGATATTACATTAGTGAACTAGACCCTCGTTATTCCAATTAATGAGCATGCCGATTCTGCTTAGTCCGAAACATTTCAATTATGCAAAACCTGCGAAGATCTGTATAATCTGTGTGACATTGTTTATGAGAATTTAAATTGAAGTTAAGTATGGAGTCACATTATCGAGCTGAAGGCAAGGCAAGGAGCGTCCATCTGCTCCCTGGCTAATCCAAGTTAACTATAGAACATTGTATGTAGTCTGAACTAATATTCCCTTAAGTCTAAGTGATCCCGTGTACACAAGTGGTGATGCGAGAGTGATTCTAGTATAGTTACATGATCTACCAGCTAGGTGCGGAGATCAGAGAGTAACACTGGTGGAAAAGTAACAAATGATGGAGGATTCACGTCTGAGGTTATTCTAGTATAGTTGCATGATCTACCCAGGATTTACCAGCTAGGTGATGAGATAAAAGAGCAACAGTATCGTACCGATTTGTATACACCAATCATTGTAACGGCTCCCGTAATTTGTCAAATTGTTGAATTACGTACCTGTATTCATATATAATATCCCCTAGATGATTGCAACTCGCCAAGGAATTGATAATCTCTCAACGTATTACCAAACGAACGTAACAGTATAGACTGTACGAAAACGTTTAGTAGCGACTAGTCGGAGCACAATGGTGAAACTGTGGACCGATGTCTGGTTTTACCACACCCGTATATTTGTTAGACGAACATGAAGCATGCAGACAGGTAATAGATCAACCAGTCATATTATTATGATTTATCACAGTAAAGAAACACTCATGCATACATACAGTCCGTCAAGTCTGAATGGGCTTTATACATGTAACAAAGAGTCAACAAGGCTCTATATATTGTGTCGATGTGTCTCGACACGTACACATGCATCCAAATCGACACCTGTAGTGCTTTAACCCTCCACTATGATAACATGAAATGGATAACATTCGACTTTTCATCTCGAACATACACAAACTCACAAATAATCATCTCGAACATACACAAACTCACAAATAATCATCTCGAACATACACAAACTCACAAATAATCAAATACACAAACTCACAAATAATTATTGAAAACAAATACATTGACTTAAAAAGTGGAAACACAGCAGTGATATTTCACGTCAAAAAGTTATTACAAATGTTATTACATTCATGGGTAAATGTATGGCGAGTCAGTTTATTATATGTATAGTTAAAGGCTGTTACATTTATGGTTGGTCGATCGCGGTTATTACTATTGTACTTAACATATATCACATTTATGGTGAATATTACATTTATGTTTTATTACATTTATGGGTGACATAATAACAACGTAACTCTAGGAAAACTCAGTCCGTACAGGGATTTAACCTAATTCGAAGTTATTTAAGAAAGTATACTGTTCGTATGTGTGTTTTACTCATATATTATCCTTAGCAAGCCTTCAGTGATGACAAGGGGAAGGTATGGGGAATGGGGGAAGGGTGTAGCTTTTCACAAATCGGTTCTCGGGGGAGGGCCTTATTTTTCAAAGGTTTGACGAGGGAATGAAACGATGCAATTTAATAGTGACGGGCCATTTTCATTGTATGTGCACGTTGACAACCCCGACCTTCCCTGTCGAGGATATGGTGCACTTAGCTCCTTTAGAGGAGATAAGTCTGGTATTGGCGACAATTCTTGAGCATAATGTCCAATTTCTTCTTCAATCCTCCCCGTCCTATCGAGCTCTAAATGACTATACAAATGCCACATTGACAATTACCACACCATGGTATATTGCCCCGATACACATTGAACCACGTCCATACAAATACAATGTTGAGCAGCTGGAGTTTTCATTTTCTAACTAAGAAAAAGAGGATACAATTGTGTTTATCACTACTGTCTACGGAAAGGAATTTTAGACATATAATTATATATAATATCCTGGTACTCCGAATCAGTGCTACGTCATCGAAGACGAAAGTTTCCCCTCATGTCGGCCGTACAGACATATAGGGGGAATCATGAGTCTGAGATGACGTTGCACGAATGAGAAATACCGGGAGATTATTTAGTTATTATATACATAGCCCTACTATTTGTTTCTATTATGATGACAATTTAAAACTAAAATATCCTCAAACCTACGATGAATGCGCATTAATTTTATGAAGTGGTGGGGATCATACAGCGTTCAGCTTTAAATTCAGTTTTCGCAATGGCGACAGCTGCCGTCACTACTAATATATATAAACTTATATTTTGAGATCAGTAAAATTACACCACAGACTTTTAGGTAGGGATAATTTTGCCAATGACGGGGCGTTTGTTAACAGCAGTGATTAATTATTTGACAAAATATAGATACTTTCATCGGAAAAAAAAACGAGACATACCGAGAGACTGACTAAACGAACGAATGCCTACTACACCGGTTATGCATAGAACTCGGCTCAGATTCATATGCTAAAAACATTAACACTGTCTACGTACGTTAGTGGCTGTACGGAAGGCGATATATGTGTTCAACAGGTGTATTTGTTCACTGTTTACACTGGTGATGATGATGGTCGATGTTTGGCAATCAATAAATAGATAGCGGTATCATCGAAGTTAGGCTATTTACTTTCGGGACCAGTACCTGGACGCGTACGTGGTCATAGAACAGACTCTACATTTCTACTTTTGGATTCATCGGACGAACAACAATCGTTACAGCGTTTCTGGACATTAGAAGCACTCGGGATTACGGACAATCCGACTAGTATTAAGGACGAACTGACATTCGAAACTTATTGGGACAATTACATTACGAAACAAGACAACGGATACTCCGCACGGTTACCATGGAAACAGGACCACGCTCCTCTCCCTACAAACTACGAGATCACCGCTAAACGCACACGTAATATGATTCGCCGCCTACACCCGGATATTCGAGACGTATACAATCGCATCATCACTGAACAAGAAAAACGTGGTTTCATAGAACGCCATGAAGAAAATCAAGGAATGGACTAAATTAATATCGGACTGAGAACTGATCAATGCTTAACTTTAATGTAAAGTTTCATAATCACAACTTACTGATTCCTCTTTCAGAGAACTTTGACTTGATCATTTTAATACTTGATGAACATTACATTATGATTCTGTTTAATACGATCTTAAGCAGTATGATTACAGAACTCTGACGGACGTAATCAATTACTTCATTATTATGATGTTTATACTTGTTAAATTTATGCGTTAGTTTATAGTTTGAAAGAAATCTAAGTTTGTCATAGGTCAACCCAAATCGTTTATACTCGCCTAGATGAACAAATAGGATTTCTATACCTAGCTTATCTTAGTAGTTCGATCAATGATTAATTTCAACATTATACTATGTGAATATTAGTTTGTATCCAACGTATCTTAATTATATTTGATCTTGACATTTTTCGCGGGCCGGAGTAAATGTCGGAAACCATGTCGGAGACTCAAAGTCTTGAACGATCTCTTGTGCTAACATTGATCATTAATCATAAATTCCCCAAACATATGTTGCTATTTACCATTCCCAAAGTATGTGATCATTTCCTGTAGATACACATTGATACGCATCATGTAATCTTGATATACTTATGATTGAATAAAGTTCTTCAGTAGCTTTCTAGTACCCTAACATAACGTCTGGTGTGTCCTTCACTGTCTTACGAACCTACCCCCACATAATTTACCGCTAGGTTGATGATGTTTACAATTAATTCAAAGAAGTTCCGACCATATTACTATAGTGTGACGTCAAAGTATAGTAATATGACATGTATAGTTTTCATATACTTTGACGTCACACCCTGGGAAAATAAAATTCATAATTTTCTGACTATTGATTTCACGTCATGTCCTGAACAACAGCTTTATGAGAAATGTCTACGTGGAACTCCGCGCACTTTCAATGAAGTGACGTCATAACTTTGATGTTAAATGTTCATTGTAATCATGTTAAGATCAATATGACGTGTTGTCTATTGTAGGTCATTGAACTATTACATGTTCAAACCACTCTAGACTTATTTAAAATTATGGAAATTAAATAATAATGGTATGCTATTATTATAAACCTGGTTTAGACACAAAAAAACATACAAAAGACAATTATCATACATCAACTGATAAATGACTAAAACATCAACAAAGTGCATGATATAGTTTACTCCAGGGTCAATCAGTGTAAATCGTTCTACATTAGGGGACATTCAAAAAGGCCAGTAAGTAGTCATAAGTAGCCTACTGTATCGTGTTGGACAATAGCGCCACCAACGTTGTACCATAACTGATCGTGTTGAATTGAATCATTTCAAGAAATCACCACTTTAGGAGCAATGAATCGTGTTGACGGTTGACATGTTCATGACACTACAGAAATATGAGTTCATCTGTGCTGGTAAAATGTATTGCATAGGTCCATTAACGCCAATTTTAAAACTTAAACTTCAAAATTGTGCTTTTAAGAGTGTAAAATGATTCGCCCAGATATTGTGAAGTACAGATTTTACGTGACGAGAAATGTACAAAACCCAGTTGTATGCAATAGTTTATATCTTAAAAGATGATGGAAGATGTATCAAGAACATTTTCAAACTGATGTGTTTTATTTTTAAAAAAATCTAAACACAAAGTAATAAAGAAAGTCTTTGTTTTGTGTCAAAATATGATAAAAATTAAATAAAAATGTCATTCTTGACATGCATATGGACAATGACAAATCTGTGTTCTAATTATAAAATAAACAATGAAATACGTATATACTAGCCTACTAATTTAAAATTATTTGTCATATTAAAACAATTAAAAACCACAAAGGACAATGACACATCAAATGATAAATGACAAGAATCATCATAAACAACAAAATACGGCACACTCCACTCCAGAGACAGTCATTGTAAATTGTTGAACTTTCGAAGATGACACCATATCGAGACCATGGGCACATTCGATTTGCCCAAACATGATTGTGATTAATTTGACGTCATTTTTCGAAACGAGGTTGTAAACAAAACGCTCAATCACGATCATGATTACTTACATGTAAACATTTTAAAAAAGTTTCGCATATTTCCGATAAATTAAATGATTTTACATCGTCAAAATGATTACAATGATAACAAATTACCAATCTGACCGAACACAATTTATTTTACATAATGTTTTCCGTCATTTCTAACTTGCCGTCAGCCACGGGCGCGCGATCCCCCTATGATTACGACATTGTCCACCATCTTGTAATCACGTCTATCATGGTTTGGGGCATGATTACTATGATTACCAATCATGATTGTGATTGGTATTTATCAAACGCAAAATCATGATTGATAAATCATGATCATGATTGTGCAAATTGAACGCGCCCCATGTAGCCCATGTCGGACAATAGCGCCACCAACGTTGTAGCATAGCTGGTCGTGTCAAAATGAATAATTTCTAGAAATTACAATTTTAGGAGCAATAAAATTTGTTGACTACCGAATCAAAAGTTCGTCTGAGCTTGTAAAATTGATCACATATGTCAAACGTCATGTTTTGAACTTAACACACTTTAAAGAGTCTAAATTAAATATTAAATTTAAATGAATTGAATCAACATTTATTTCAAGAGAAAACAAAATAATATAATCAAAACTATAAATGGTATCGATCTTATGAGGATATATTATCACACAAGATAAGATAATTTCCTTTACAAAAAGAGTATAATGTAAACCAAACCAATTGGATTGGGATGGGGGTTGGGGGGAGGGGCAAGTGCGTTTAGTAACACCCGTGGATGTTTAACCATTAACCATTAATGTAAGGGATCAGACTTGATTAGCAAAGCTATTTTCTGACTCCCATTGCCTGTATAAATTGTGTATAAATATTTTTTTTTCCAAGTGATCTGTAATTATTTCTTGTACAGGTAATAAAAATCAATCAATCAATCAATCAATTTATCTAAAATGTCAATTTTAATATCGTTCTCTAGATGCAAACTATGAATTCAAACCAAAAGGTCTAATTTTGAGTTGTGGATCCAACCTGTAAGTATATTGCCTTAATGTTAAGAAAACTAATTCTAATCTATGAAAACATACACGTATCTCAACTGGCCAATGCTTACAGTTTTGACCACTCTGCACCGCTGGGTACAGAAACGGTTGAATAACTTGAGCAGCAGAATATTTTTACGGGATTTGCATTAATAGATATAGGATTCATCTACCTAATTTAAGTACCTACACCATGTGCTTACATACAGAGGTATTTAGATGGGGGTATTCTCTAATATTCGGCTTCGTTCATCCAAGGACAATACGCGTGACCTAAGGGGCCTTTGTCACTACTCCTCTAGAGCCTCGCAGTGACAGCCCTAAGGTTACCAATATTTTCCCGCTAGATGAGGACAAATAATGGACAATAACACATTTCTAGCAGTGGCAGTAATATCAAAGAATATCGTGGACAGTAATGGCAATTTTGAACGTTTTGACTCATATTTCGAACACAGCAGAACCAGTGACATAGACACGTGTTGTCATGACGTATAACGACCAGAGTATATATTTCCTTTTGTTAACTTGGCTCGTGCATAGTAGTCTTCTATGAATCCTAGTTTATTGGATTTACAACCCTAAATGTACAATGTAGTTACGTCAACAGAAGTAATATTATTTGGATTAATAATAGACTTAGTAAGTATGTGTTACCGTGTTTACTGATCATGAAACGCGAACACATAGTTTCTTCTTTCGAAAATGGCCCATTATGGCATTAGGGGATTGCCTTTGAAATGGTTCACTGATTATTTATATGATAGATACCAATATATCCATGCTAGTAGTAACACATCATCTAACCGTATTATTCAATGTGGAGTGCTACAAGGCTCTGTCTTAGGTCCCACTTTATTTTTGTTATTTATCAACGACATTGCTTCCTCATCCATTTTTTTCCAATTCAGATTATTTGCAGATGATTCTAATTTATTTCACACTTTTCCTGACAATCATTACAATATAAATTTATCTAATGTTGATGCCCACTTAAATAACGTATTAAAGTGGTGCAATGTAAATAAACTTACCATTAATCATCTCAAAACAAACTACATTCTATTTAGAAATACTAGGAGAAAAATATCCCTTGAAGGTTCTCTCCACATTAGTAGTAGGGTTATTGATGAAGTGGAATCAACAACTTTTGTTGGTGTTATTTTAGATAAACACCTAAATTGGTCAAAGCATATTCAAATGGTAAACTCCACTGTTAGGAAAAAAGTTGGTATTTTGTTCAAATTAAGACATTTTGTACCTAAAGATATCCTTATTCTGATATACAAATCTGTTATCCAACCACACATCACCTATCGTATTGAAGTATGGGGATCTACATATTCATCACATCTGACATGTATTCACAAGTCTCAAAAAATGGCAGTCAGAGCTATTACTTTTAGTTGTATCTCTGCACATTCTAACAATTTATTTAGTGAACTTCAAATTCTTGATATATTCAAATTACATAAACTCCAACTTTGTACTTTCATGTATGATTTATTAACCAACAGGTTACCTCACCGTTTTACAGATTATTGCACTCCACCAGTTCATGAATATAGTACTAGGTTCAAGGGTAGGGGAAATCTCCTTCTACCTAAAGTAATCACATCCATAGGCAAGTTTGCAATATGTTTCACAGGTACGGCCTTTTGGAACAGTCTACCACCTAGTATTAGATCACAACCATCTAGAACTTCATTTCGTGATTCACTAAAAAACTCACTCATTAAAGACTATGTCCACTAATTGTACATTTTGTATTTAATTATTTGTTTGTATTTATGTTATTTGTATCTGATATTTTCTTTACGTGTACACTGCCCTCTAGTTGCTTTGCTTTAGTAACGTTGTAACATTCCAGTGTCTACGGTGTCAGACTCGACTAGCATTATGCTATTTTTCTGACTCCCATTACCAAATTATCAACCTGTATTTACTTTATTGTGCAAACTGTAAAAAATCTTATATATGGTAATAAAACAAATCGTATAGTTAGCCACATTGAAGATCATTGTTACTAATATCTAGCGGGACTAAATTTTATATTTCAATACATTGTGTTGATGTATCTCTTCTTTGTCTTTTGTTTGATACTCTCATTTCATGTTTTATTTTTATATCACACATTGTTTAAACCCATGCTTTGCTAGAAAAATAAATGTTACCCATAAAATTTTTTTTGAAACAAATTAAACCGAACCGCACATCGAAGTGGAGTGAGGAAAATTGAATATTATAATATTGATAAAAAAGGCTGTCTTGCAAAGCTTGGAAAATTGGTGTCTGAAAGGTTCAAAGAGTAAAAGAAAATCCGGTTTCTAGGGTGAGACCCCTGTGACACTCGCTCCCATGCACAGGGGCATGTATTATTGCTTAGATTGCCATTTTCTTAGGAAAATATCATACGAATGTTGCTGCTACAAATGTATCAATCTCTATACTACGTAGAAATATTTAAAGGGTGGGCATCTTTTTTCGTTAACCTTTCAAATTTGAACAAAACGCACATTTGCTCAACACAAACATGCCTGCTTGACGAAAAGTTGCAAAATAAAGTTATACACTATCACTAGTACTGTGGGCAGAAAATGTTTTTGTAACGATAAAATGGACCTTTTACAATAAGCGAGCGTTGTATAACATCTTCTGTATGTCAAAGGCATGTCAAGTGACGTAGCTGTCAAATGTTTACAGCTGATTGGCCGAGAAAGAGGCGTTGACTAATGACGTCAGATGACAGCTGCATTTCAAAATCAGAAGCCCGCCCCATCACTTGTATACCCGGAACCGTTAACCATGGATCGTGAAAAGTTCTCGACTGCTTCCTGGTGAGTATACTTGTACGATTTCCAAATCAAGTGCATTTTTTATTATAATATAGTGTCAAACTGTGAATCTATGTATAGTGGAATTTATTTCATTTTTGGTGGCCCATAGTAGTGATGCTTCCGGGTGATTTGAAGGGCTTTCCTTACATAGGAGTAGTTTCGAACAGCCAATCAGCAACGACCTGATTATTCAAAATAGCTAGACGTACAGAGGAGTTCGTACAGGATCGTGTCTCAATGTCCCCCTTCTCTTTTTTCTCCTTACAAGTAGGACTATATAGTCAAAAGGTTGTTATATTTAGTTTGTAGACCTGGAAAACAACAATCTATTAAATGCTACAGTTCTATAAAATACCGAATGTGTTACAAGTTCGAAAACTACATGTTTTTGAAAACTTACAGAAGGAATATTTCTGACATGATTAAAATATTGTCATGAAGTAATGAAAACATGACATGAAAAAAAGCAAAAGTACACTGAGTAAATAAGTATAAGGCTTAAACAATTGAAGTACCAGTTGTACGGAAATATGTGAACTGACGACACAAGCAGACGCAATACTATAATTGACATACTCCAAGGCGTTTTCTTTCGACACATTGAATACAAGTCACGTGACGTAAAAACATAGAATCAATTGTTTATAGCTTCTGGCAAGTCTGTATTTGATAACTGACCTGCAATTGGTAGATTTGATGACTTACCTGTTTGTTGGTTACATTCCTGGTTCACATCTCCTATTATATCCAGTCGTCCATTTTCACATATATAAAGTGTTTATCGGTTGTTCATGTGGTCTGTAATCTATAGTGGCAACGTTAAAGAATTAACTTAGGCTGCTGGTAAAGAAGTTTCAATATGATATTGATAGCACACATCAAATATCATTTTTCAAAGTTCAACGAATGCAGCCAATGTGTAAATCTCAATTGAAATATAAACCAGATAGGAACCAAATTTAAACTGAATTCCTTCCGTAAGGGTAATATTGAGTTTTTTGTCCCTACAAATAATAATTGCTGGAATGCGAAACCTTGTTTTAGTAGGCTATTAGTACATGATATACCCCTGAATTGGCAAAAAGGCGAGCCAAACTATAGAAATCTGAAATTAACTTGTGATATCAATCTATGTATATGTAGTGGAACATGTGTAATGGCTTTTGAAATCAAATTATTCAAATTTACAGGCTGGGATACACATACAGACATACGTACATTTACCCATACATACAGAACGAATGTATGGATTGCTTATTGGTATCATTTGAACACAATCAATTTTAGCTCTATATCGGTGATTTTTGAAGTCCAGGTGAAAGTTAGTTGTCGAAAAAAATGTTCAAATGTCCGCTACCTAATATCAGTACAGCAAAGCTTGGCTCAACTGCACGCCGCCTTCGCGTTCCCCTACATACCCGTGATATGTACACGTGTTTCCACGGCCAAAAATAAACAAAATTCAAACCCCCCTAACATCGCTAGTACGCAAAAAGTTTACATACTTCATAGTAAGCATGATATCAGTCTATACTTTGATTATATACAACTTGTCTATGGCAATACCCTTTATGTAACATGCAGGTCACGAATTTCGCGATGCACGCAACAATGAGCGAATTTCCATGGCTCTCAAGATCGTTTGGTTTCTCAAAATATAAAATGCAGATCTGGACAGAAACTTATCGATATATATTTCGATATACGTACCTTTTAATACAAGCAACCCGAATACTTGGAAAGGTCTAGAACAAAGCCAATCAATGTCGCAAAATTGGGGGAAATTTGACCCAATTAGTATCGAACGATTTATATTAAAAAAGAGAGAAGATTTTCAATTTTGATCAAAGAAGAGATCTATGGATTTATCTTGGCGAATTCTCCATCAAGAATTTTCGGTAGAAAGCTGGTAATTTCACCCAGATACCTGCTTTGACCGACGATGTCCTCATGCATGCTTTCAGAAACAGAAATACGAACGAGTATCGAAACAAGTAAAAACAAAATTTTCAATTTTGAAAATAGTGAAGTGATAGTATGAAGTTATGTAGGTGAAATTTCCAGCATTATTGCCTGCAGATGTGATCTTACGGCCAACCACAACATGTAATAATGGGAAGCTTTTATCGAAAATTGTTGTATAGATCTCACGGTAGGCGTTTTAAAGGCCAAGAAAAAAAAGAATTTTTTTCTGGTGAGTTTGCAACACTTAAATACACCTCCTCGATCTTCTTTTTTCAAAGACTGTTCTATATTGAAGGCGCAGTGAAGTGATGTGAATATGTCTTCAAAGCCATCACCAAATAACACAAACACAGAATAGTAAAGATTGTCGTCGGACAGTATCATTAATTCTACGATTGTTTTCATATTTCTTCCCTTTTTATATATATTTTCACTTTTTTTATTAAATTGTTGTCATATTTATATATATATTTCATTTTTTTATAATTCATTTTTTTTCATTTGTGTGCTTTTTTGTTTTGTTTCGGGACCGGCTATAGGACCATACATGGCAGGGGTGTGGAGAAGCGCTGAATGGTCGACTTCCGGTAGGCCTAACACATCTGTTCACTCAATTAGAGTACATACGAATACATATGGCACTCCTACTGGCAGATGGTATACTCCTTTTGTGTTCTAAGTGCTCTTCTTTCAAGTAATTGCAATTAAATGTCCCCTGTCCTATTCTGACCTACTCAACAGAGGGCAAAAGGTTAAAGTCGGGGACTAGTGAATTCTCCGATGAAGGGGTTGGGGGTGGGGGTGAGGGAAATCAGTTGAGTTTTGATTTATCTATCGGGCCACCAAACAGACGCTGAACCTGAGGCATCTTTAAAAACAGCAACAGGCTGATTCTACCTATGGCCAGTAGTTGCCATTTTTTACTCTCCATTATTGCACAAAATATATTATAGGACCTATGCAATCTACGAAACATTTTTAACATATATAATACATTGTTGCATTACTGATTCACCATTTTAAAGTAGAAATAGAGGCAGAAACATGTGAAACCAATGGAAACCCCAAACGAAAGTCCAATAAATATATTTCTGATGAGGAGTGGAACGATTAAGATTCCCTTGGGTCCACAATGGAGACATCAAAACAGAAAGGATAGAAATATATAGGAGAGCAGGAATTTGATTTGGTTGATGTGTAATAGTGAATGGTATCTGATAATATCACCAGATGTCCAATATTGGACCCTAATATTTGACGGTGCATGTTGCCTGGGCCATCAGAGGTACTTTTTATCGGATTATCGGATAAAATCTAACTTAGAGTGTAAAATATAATATCAGCCTCTAATATTAGTCTTCTCACGTACAAAGTACTTTTTATCGAATACCATCGTCTCATCATCATAAACGTGTCTCCTGTCATTGACGAAATTTGTCTTTTCAGTATCTTTTTAAAGCCTGTATTAAGCTGCTATGCTGCTTAATGGCGTCCAAACCCTCCAAATGAAGCGAAAATACAATCAAAAGATTATATAAGAAAAAATGTATCCTTGATCCATACGGATTAATAGATTGGCATCATAATACGTATTTCGTAGCCATATGCGTATATCTGCCTGCGGGTGTTGAGTACGACAAAATTCCCAGACCAGTTTGTAATGTTACCGACTTATGCATATGCTTTAGTCGCCTGCTAAATATAACTGAAATGGTTACCTGTGTGCGTACAGTCGATACCGCATATACCATCTGTCTTGTAGTTTCTACGTCTTGAAACGCTGTAAGTTTTCTTGAGTATGGGTTGCATGTAGCTCGTTCTCCTGATATCCTGTGTATCAAATTAATATTCAGTACAAAATGTCACTTTATTAGGGTTTCTTACAATAACTGAAAACGCAATGAAGAAGCAGTTGTGGTTAATTTGTTTTGAACTGTTTTTAGCGTTTGGATATTATGCCTGCCAAGCAAGTACCGTTGATGACGATGATGGTAAGTGATTTCGTGTATAAATATCAGTGGTAGAATTTAACAAATTAGACGAAACCTTAAAAAGTGAAACCTTTATTTTTTTAAAAACAATATCGCTACGCTACGCACTCGGTTAGTATAATATTATCACTATGATCGATAGTCCAAACCGAGTTTGTTCACAAATAAATAAAATATTCTTAACAGTCTAGTTGAACACATCCAACATATGCATATCTAGATCTGACTTTAAGAAAAAGAGTTAAATGTATATTTTCATTCATAAATCAAGTTATATGAACTCTTCGACAACATTTATTTTAGTGTTTACTGAGATGATCAAGCAGTCGTATGTATCGCAGGAAACTTCCTGGTCTGTGTTCAGACGCAGATTATATTGTGTCATATTCGCAATTCCTAATAAACCTTCTGAAATATGTTTCATTTAAATACTAATTGTGTGCAAATACATAACCTATAAGATCTAATAAAAAAGAATAGTTTGGTTCTGCTTATGCTCAAGTTTAGAATAGGTGGGGTAGGTAGATTTGTTATTCTATTTTATTTTTTAAGTTTTATGTGTGAGTGCAAATATCTAGATGTTTTTTATTTTGTCTTCAAAATGGTCTCCAGATCTGTGTTATTTATTTTTCCTATCAGATGTACAGCCATTACAATTTAGAAGATCAGTTTATATTGTCTTATTATTATTATTATTATTAAACTTTATTTCGGGAAAGAAAAGAACGCAAACCCGCTCATAAACATCCCATAGATAAAAACTATACATAAAAAACAGCATTTCAAAACAAGTAAGACTTTAAAAAGACAACCTGACAAATACACACATGGACAAATAAAAGCATTTAAAAATACAACAAATCTCTATACAGTTTATGAATCCCCGAATAGAGGATTGTATCGGAATTTAGCACTGCTGCAATCAAACTATTTTGACTCTTTCCTATACGTTCAAAAAAGTTGTACATCAATTTACGTCTAAGAGCCCCAAAAGTGGGGTTTGTGTGCTGCACAAACACATGACTGGCACTGCCATCAGGTGAGTAACCCATCAGAATGCGAAACGCATTGTTGTAACCAACTCTAAGGTTGTTAAGGCATTTCTTATTGTACAATGGCCACTGCTGTGAGCAGTACATATTCGAGCAAAAAGTTCAAAATAATGTAGCCTTAACCTCATTTGTACAGTGTGGAAACTTACGGAGTAAAATGTTGGCTTGGCTGTAAAAACATTTCATTTGGCGCTTGATTGCACTATCATCATGCATAGAGTCTGTCAAAGTATAACCTAAGTAAGAATGTTCATGAACAATACTAAGTGGTTTATCTCCAACACGAACTGAAAGTAAACATTCAACTATAATTAAACATTTACGAGGCATAAAATAATTACATTTCGACTTCTTTGGGTTGAAAATAATGTCGTGGTCAACATCATACATTTCACAGATGGATACAAGAGAGGGTAGACCTGCAATTGATGGACATATAAGAGCTAAGTCACCAGCATACATAAGATGGTTTATCATTCGGCCACCAATATTGCAGCCCTTATAACATGACTTCAGCTGACTACTAAGATCATCCATATAAACGTTAAACAGATAAGGGGAAAGAATGCTACCTTGCCGAACACCATTCCCAACAGAAAACAGTGACAACCTAGCCCCATCCCATTGCGTGAAAAAACGTTGCGTGCGATACCAGACCAATAATATACGAACAACATAGTTTGGAATATCCCGGTGAATGAGTTTCTTAAAAGTAATCAATGTTTAACTCGGTCGAAAGCTTTCGTTGCATCTAAGAAGCAAACATAAACAGGACTATTGTAATTATGATAGTAGTATGAAAAAGGACAATTTTGGCCCACCTTGGATTTTAATCTATTATATAGCCAAATAAAGTCTCTTTTCTATATTAATAAATTTATTAATATATCTATATAATCTATTAGAAGACAAAATAAATCTTATCCATAAAAATTGGCTAAAAAATGACTAAATTTGTTGTAGCTGTTATAAGTAAATTAACCGCTTAGTGAGGTCACAGATGTTTAATTAAACAGATAATATATGTATATACATACAATCATTAGTCACGCTGTTATGAGTAGGTTAATTACATTCATTAGTAAAATGTATCTCTCTAATTGAACTGCCGCCTCAGGTCACAGCTGCCACCTCAGATCACAGCTGCCGCCTATTTATTGATCATTCATTGTTCATTCTCTCAACTGGTTAAATATTATTTTTTTGGTTTATTTAACTGCAAGACTGCAAGACTGCAAGGCTTCAGTTTTAAAAAGATTTGACGCCATCGTAAACGCCATCAACTAAATCTCTAGATATTCTGCATTCCATTTATCCCAAAATCGTTTTAAAATTTGATTCTGTGAAAATGCTTCCATTTTCAACTCTGGTATTAGTGCAGCTTCCTGATATTCTCATAAATATAATAGAATTGCTTTTATAATTACGCTAAAGTTGAGTGATCGATATCGTGTTGGTTCTATATAAACTTCACTAATTGATAAAAATATTATAGTAACAGTTCTTAAAAGATAATAATTTAGTTTATATTTTTTAAAAACTTTTTTAATATGGTTTTTAGGGCTATAGATGTTTCTACTTTTTTGTTTGGTCATGTTCAAAGTTTTCATCTAAAGATTCATCTAAAGATTCATCTGAAGATTCATCTAAAGATTTATCTAAAGATTCATCTAAAGGTTTATTTAATGAATTACAACAGTCAAAACAGTGAAACCTTCCATAGATCTTACCGCAAATGTTTTTACAAATATCATCACGAGGTATATTGATTTTTTTACATATGTTACAATGTACGATGTTATACCAATTTTTTTCGTTTACTTTTTTGTTCATTAAATCGCAATAAAGTCGTTTACATAATTGACATTCCATTGTATAGTTAGTTTATTAGTTTATTAGTTTATTAGTTTATCAATTTATTATATTATATTATATTATAATTTTTTTATTAAATAAACTAATAATATTCCACCACCAGCTAAATAAATGTATTGATATAACTTCATATCATCGGAAGGTTGGTAATAGTCACTAAATTCGGGTTCATTTTTAAGACTGGTAAGACTTGTGAGTGTACTCTGTGTACTCTGCGTACTCTCTGGATGAAATTCAAGATATAAATTTAAGTTTTGATCAGTCAGAACCAGATTTTGTCTCGCCTGAACATCTAAATTTTTTTTTGTTTAGCTATAAAATCTAATACTTTCTGCCTATGTTCCAACCATACTTCTCGATCTTTATTGAAATTCTCCAAAGCTAAATCATGTCTATTTAATTCTTTTTCATGTTCTTCTTTCATATCGTCGCCACCCGAAGCTGCCTTAGCTACATAACTACCTCCAACAAAGGCAGTTGCATTTAAAATAGCTCCACCAACTATCATCGCAATTGCCGCACCCATTATGTATCTATCTATACTATTAAGATATATAAAATATTCTTTTTAATATCCTCCTTTGTAAACATCAACTGGTAACATATTTCTTTGTTCTAACATATCTTTCTCTAATACTGCGACACTTATAGCTATTGTGAGAGAAGCAAACTTCTTAAATGAAGTACTTGTTTTAGGACTGTCTGGAGCCATCTTCATAGTCTTGTCAAGTATAAAACTATTAGCTATTGTTAAAGCAGATAAAACTGCACCATCATATAGACCATTCACGATTAGTTTAGTATAGTCCGTCATTATATATTGCATATGTATATTATATAATATATAAAAATAAATGAAATAAATGAAATAAAAAAATAAAAATAATTAATGTTTCATATCATTCTTTTATTCCATTTCAAGTAAAGCTTGCGGGGCTTGCGGAGCTTGCGGGGCTTGCAGGCCTTTATTTTTAACTGGTTCTAATGTCGTTAATTGTTTAGACTCTGGTGACGACTTGGTGCTTACAATATCACTTGATTGTAAAAACCATTGTCTTTTATAATATAAACCAACTGCTCCAATTACTAATGAACCAAGAGTTAATAAAACCATAGTATTATTAAATTGCTTGCTTTCATTACTTTCAGTTACCTTAGTTGCCTCCGTTGGTCCCATTGATTTAACGTTATTATCGACTAACATGTCTTTCATTTTTAATTTTTTTCGTTTTTTTGCTTCAGCTGAAATTACTGCTAATTTTTTTTCCCATTCATCTCGACCTGGATTTTTAGTTTTACTGTTTGTAGTAACAGTTTCTACTTGAGTTTTTACTTGAGTTTCTACTTTAGGTTGTGTTACACTTTCTGTATCACTCATTTTTACACTAATATATATATATATATATATATATATATATATATATATATATATATATATATATATATAATAACTATATAATAACTATATAATACAAAATATTTTTTTTTAATTATTTTATTTTTAATCAAGTCAATTTCAAGTTGTTTTCAATATCTTGATCAAGTTCTTGTTCATGTTCTTGACCAAGTTCTATAGCAAGTTCTCTAACAAGTTCTTGATCAAGTTGACTCAAGTCATTAAAGTCATTTGAGTCATTTTTTTCATTTTGACTATTCTTTTCAGTCAAGTCAATTTTCTTGTGGAGACATGTGTGAACAGTGTTAATAGTGTGTGTTGTAAAGTTAATAGTATTTAGAATAGTGAGACCAACACTTGTCAATGCCAAAAGAGGACCATAATTATATGCTAACTTTCCAGTAAGTTGTTTGAATTGATTCGTAACGAGAAAATTGTTTTTCAAGTCGTCACTTAATTTATTCACATCATGTACTGGAAGCACAAGTCCTACTACTTTACTAATCCCAAATAAAACTCCATTTACAATGTTGTCACTGACAAGATAGAGAACTGTAAGTGCTTTCATATATCTTATAATATTTTTCAATTTCTTTATCGCTCGCTTTTTCAATATATTCGAGAGTGAAATTTTTTCCTAAGAAAGCTTTTGATTGTCCAGCAGCAATGATACAAAGTAATCTTTCTCTGTACTTTACTATTGGGGAAACCTGTGGCTCTGCCGTCGGTGCTGTAGGTTGTAAAATAGTGAGCTCTGACAATGTTTGTTCCATTTTGTTATAGTAACTATATAATAATAGTGAAATATTATTTATTTTATAAAAATAGTAGATGATAATTAATTATACTAAATCTATACTAAATCTATACTATACGGTTGTCTTAAACGAAATACTAATTTACTATAATGAGTATATTTTAATTGTTTTATATATTCATTAATTTCTTCCTTATTTAATTCCATCCCATAGTTTTCAATTATTTCTTTAATATCATTTTTACTCGGTGTGTAATACAGAACGAGCATACCGATGTTTTCTTGAAATGTTTTGGCGATACTCGTAAATTGTTGCGTAAGTACCCATACGCTAATATTATCATGACGAGCTGAAAATGCTAACTTAGTTAAAATATTGACACGAGATTTGACATCTTTCGTGAAAGCGCAGTCATCTAGTATAATTAGACTTTTTGTATTTTCATTACTTTTATAACACTCATACGCGAGTTCAATAGTTTCATTTATTTTTTCTATGTTGGGAATCATTATAATAATGTCAGAGTCTTTGTAAATACATTTTTTATCGTAAGCTTTATTGTTTATGAACGTCGGACAGATAGTTCCATAATGAACTCTGTTTTACTCGAACATGTCGGTGCACTAATAAGCATATTGAAAGGAGGGTCAAGCCAGATCATTTTAGAGTTATTCTATACTATCAATAATGTTAATATGTTAATAATGTTAATATGTTAATATGTTAATATGTTAATAATGTTAATACATAATAGATTTTAATTTAGATTCTTGAATTTTAAGCATAGCATCACTTATAAGGAAAATATTTGCGGTTATTCTTTCTTGCGGGTCTGTAGCCTCTCGTTGAATTTCCAGTTGAACCCCATCTTTTGTGTTCATGACTTTCAGACCACTACCGTGATATCTATTATCCGTAAAACTTCTTAAATCAATAAACAAACAATATTTATTTAACAGAAAGTTTTCCTCAGTTATTTCCTCTAGTTTATCGCAACAGAACTCGGATGACATGAAATAACGTCTGGTTTCTTCCCAAAATTTTCTAGGAGATAATCCCTGTGCATACACTTCATTTGCGATACCTTCTATCGTTATTGAAACAGAATTAATACTAGGATTAAAGAATAGTTCGGTGTCTAATGCATTTTGTAGCTGTGGTGTACTGAATAATATAAAAATTCCTTTCAAGCTTCTACGTGGTACATTAATGTTCTGGTTAATAATTGTATCCGTACCGGGGAAGTTAAATGTTCTCTCATGATGAATATGTTCGTAAAGAAAAATTTTACCGCTGTTATAATAACCATTAATTTCCATAGCTAACTTTGGATCTCTTATCGTTTCATATTCAAGTTGAATGTTTTTTAAAGCATAATCCCATCTAGTCATGTCTTCACTTACTAGGATTTTATTAACGGGAGCGAGAGTAATCTCCCATTCGATATGGCTTCCTAAGCTCAAAGGATATACGGCTCCATGACCATTCATTATAGGATGCAATTTCGCTAGATCGATCGCATATTTTTTACCGTATGCTTTATGAAATGCACCTTCACCTAAATAATTCCCACCACCAACTCCATCGATATTATCGCTTCTCAATTTTCGGAGATTTTCTGACTGAATTCCATATAGCGTTTTATTTGTTCTATCTGAAAACAGATCTTTATACGTTTGTATTAAATTGTAGTTTGATAAATCCATTAATTTTGCCCCTTTGAATTTTAAAATTAAATTACTGATGATGTTAGCGGACAGGTTTTGAACAACGAAGTTCTTATTATGACCATTTAGTTTAAGATCAAAAACGAGATTGAATTTACCCGTTAGAACAATAGTGTCTTCTAATTTTGGACATCTGATATATAAAGTTTCACCGGGTTTTGCACTATTTGGATTATTCGTTACAACGTGATGAGTTCGTTCTCCTTTACTACCGAGTGCGTTCAATTTTGAGTAGTCACCTTGTAGTTCTCTATTGTAAGGCATTTTTTCTTTTACTATATCTATACTATATATTATACTATATATATTATACTAAAATACATTTCATTTCATTTCATTTATTTTTTTTTTGCTCGTTTAGTTAAAATCCGTTCATAAAGGTATACCGCTATTGCAGTTGCCAACAACCATACATGTTCAGCTATAAATCCTACAACTTGTCCCGCTGTTTTTAAAACGAATGACACGATAGAACCAATAATACCCGGCAGTGCTATAGCTGCTTTATTACCTAACCATTTTAATGCATCCGCAACACGTTTAATAACTGCTTTGACTGGACCACCGCTACTACCACCGCTACCGCTGCTACCGTTAGGACCGCTGCTACCGGTAGGACCAACGGGTGGTGATTTAATACCTAATGCAATAGCTATGGTAGTTATAACTAAACCGAGTGCTGTTGCCAATGACACTATAGTAACTCCATTGCGTTTGAAAAGAATCACCAGTTTATCTTTAATACTAAGACTCGGGTCTTTGAGTACTTCTTTCAAAGAAGATGTCTCAGCTAACTTATTATTTAAAATATTAGTTTCTTTATTATATTTAAAAATATGAATCTCAATTCTACCTAATTCCTTTTTTTCATTTTGCGTTAATTCTTCGATTTTTTGTCTATTTTCCAATTCTTTTTTTCTATTATACAAATCTTCTAAACTTTTAACTGCTGTATCAATTTCTTTACGCATGATTGTATATTCAGGATTGAGTTCATTCCATTCTTCAATTTTGTTTTCAATCTTACTGATTTCATCTTTATTACCTACAGTGTCTCTTCTGAGGTAAGCTTGATAGTCTCTTAATTGACCAACCATTGATGGTGTTAAATCTATTGCTTCGACTGTATCCACATTTAAAGGTAACGACGGACCGGTCCTAGCGGTAGCAGTGGTGTCCTCGAAAAGTCTATTAGCAGCTGCAGTACCAATTTTACTTTTTATTGTACTTTTGGCTAAAAATTTACCGTTTCTTGTAATCCGTTGATTTCTTATGTTATGATACAACTCTCCATATTTTGCATATGTATTTAGTCGTAATTCAGTTCGATTAACTGGCACACCACTTTTTTGGATAACTGCATCAATAGTATCCAACAATACTTTAGTTTTTAATTCAGTCAGTTTAGCTCCAGCACCAACGGGGCCAACGGGGCCAACGGGTTCTATCGGGCCAACGGGTTCTGTGAATGATGTTTCCTGAAAGCCCTCCAGGTAGTATTGCTCCAACGAATCTTGTTCGTAGTCTGTCATTTCCAAGTCTACTCTGCGGTCCGTAGGGTCATATACATTTTCATCTACATTTTCATCTACATTAATATTGAAAGGACTATAGTCAGCCATGTTACTACTACTTAATACTATATAAATAAGTAACTTAAAAATATTGTCCCAACTATTATTCCCATCGTTGAATATTCGTGAACAACGTCACGCTCGCCAGGCGCTGTTGCCGCTGCTGGCGCTGTTACCGCTGCTGGCGATACCACTAGGACTGATGCGACTGACGATGCTGGCGTATCTAGTCGTTGCACTGAATCATCATGGCCTTCCATTTCTTTTAATGCCGATTCTTTTACGTCATTATTTATGTTGTTATAACCGAATTTCATATCTTCTGTCGCTTGTTGTAAGAAATTGTTATAACCCGCCACATTCGTATTCAAATTTATAATCATTTTACTCGGGATTAACCATAAAGAAGGAGAAATGGCTAGATCTAACTTTACCCTCGTTGCATTAATTACATTTTGATAACGTGGTATACTATCGTCCTCATTAATGCCTCTGGTCTCATCCTCGAGTAATGAAATCATTTTTTGTCTCGTTTCTTGTCCAGCACCGCCAGAGTCTGCTATACTTACTCGCGTGTCTGCTTGACTTCCTAACACGCAATATACATAAGATTCGATCGATCGATTCAATCTTCCTAAACCCGCTTGCGTAAAACCCACGCTATTTGGTAAAACAAAATAATTATATTGTTTATAATCGGGATTTTGAAATTTATACCAATGCTAACTTCTGCGAGCCTTATCTGTGGCATCGGGGTTTTCAACCATTGTATCTTGATATTTATATTGAATATCTTTTATATATGTTTTTTTCCACCACTCATAACCGACACCTATACCATTGTTTCCCGATGTGTCATACGTGAATCTGAAATCTGTATTATAATCTAATCCGAATTCATCGCATATTTTATGATAAGACGGTACATCATATAAATTATCGATTTTATTAAAAGTATCGGAATCGTCAGGTAGTGGGCAAGAAAGTTCATTCAAATTTTCTTCTTATAGTAAAGTACATGTGAAATCTAAAAAATGATTGAATCTGTCTCGGAATATCATCATTATACAGATGATCATGAATACTAACACCGCATCCGGACGTAGCTAACCAAACAGCAAAATTCAATTGTTGATCCCAGTGCTGCATATTTGGACCTTTCAACCACTCGTTGGCAGTTTTTGCATTAAAATGACTTATTATGTAGTTTTTGAATATATCTCTCAATTTTATATTGAACCGATCGGTTTCACTTACATAAACAACCATGTTAACTAATATATCTCGTATATCCACAGACATTATACTATCAAATGGTTGATGTAGTGCATAGTGTAAACTGTGTAAACTGTGTAAACTGTGTAAACTGTTAGTATTTGCTGCACTTTGTGCTAGACTAAATGTTTTCGGATAGTGCAGCAAGTGCGACTGCTTCGACTCCTGCTGCGACTCCTGTAGTTGGGGCGGCAGCTGTTTTCCGAAGGGTGGTTTTGGTTTTTCGAAGGGTCCGAAGGGTGGCTTTCCGAAGGGTGGCTTTCTTGTTAACTTCGTATCTGGTAATCCTAATGTCCACATTTTTCTAATACATATATATTAAAGGGTCTATATACATATATACATAAACTATATAAAATTATATGAAACATACCAATAAATTTCCATAATTATCTTGAAATATACGTCTGTTTCTAGTATCTTGTATTAATTTAAGAACCCAGTATTCATTTAAAAATTTAACCTCTTGATTGTCCTCTGTCTATGTAAATAAATTTATGAATTCTATACGTTTAAAAAAATTCTTTTTTTCGAGTTCTTTACAAAAGGATAAAATAATCTGATATAAACTTTGATCTTTCAATTTTATTCCCGCATTTACAATTAATACATGCATATTTTTTCTTCTCAAGTTGTCCCATTCTAGCTCTATATTAAAACCAAGGACGCCTTTGTATTTATTTAAACATTTAGTTATATTACTTTCTCCAAACATTTTGTAATGTACTATATATTATTACATTATATTATTTTAATTCATTATTTCATTACATTATTTTAATTTTTTGATATTTTCAATCGGTTCCCAAGAATTGAATTTATCGTCATATCCTAACCATTTTACCAATGCGTATTCATGGCCTTTGATTTTTTTCTTACGTAATATTTTTTCAACTTTGTATTCCTTCGATTCTTTAGTCGTGTCAATCGATAATTCTTGCTCATAAAACGTGCCTTCAATGTCTTCACCCGATAAATCTTCCAAAGTGTAAACAATAACGGGACCAAAGATAATTTGTTTGATTTTGAAAAGTTCACGCGTGTAGTTTGGTAGATATCCTTTGGCAAACACATTCTTGTATTTGGAAATTCTCACGGTATCACCGATATTAAACTTCGGAGTTCCATATTCAACAGTGAGATAAGCACCGTACAAATTATACCAAACGATGTTTTCATTCTTCGGTAACGATGCTTCCTTCGGAGTCATGTGGATTGAATTGTGGTAGGTATTGTTGTAACCATTCACTAAATGATCTAGTACGTCGATCCAATTTTTAGTTTGTTTATCGGTAAAATATTTATACATACGTGATTTAAGTGTCCTGTTAAAACGCTCGACAACCGATGCCTTTTTATCTGACCGTGTACTAAACCACTCAATTTTACGATTTTCGAAGATATCTTTAACGTATTTATTGTAAAATTCTTGTCCTTCATCAAACTGTATTTTATTCGGTTCACGGTCTTTAAAAATTAATTCAAAGGAGTCAGCCATTTCAATACCACGTTTTGACTTGAGTGGTATCGCCCAGGCATACTTAGATAACACATTGATAACAGTCAGGATGTAACGATAATCTTTGTTACCATGATTCTTACTCTGGTCATTAGGCATATCTACAATGTCAGCTTGCCACTGATCATCGATTCCAGAAACATATACTTTGCGGTAAGGGAACTTTTTAATCGCTGGTTTGTGTATAATGTAAACTTCTTGTTGTTCCAACCATTGTTTCAATTCCTTATATTTTTTTTTTTTTTTTATTATCTGAGTTTTTGATTTTACGCCACAATTTTGCGATGCTGCTGTATGCTAAATCAGAATTATAATACAAGTCTCGCAAATACTGATCCATAGTGTATTATATTAGTAAACATTATTTTTTTTTATTTTTTCATTATTTAACTATTTGATTATTGACTTCTGATTTTTCAATATTACCTCCGGTACCTCCGGTATCTAAATAACCATTCAATTTATAATACTTTAAATAACGTTCTAAAGGTGGAGTATAATTAGCAGTTTTTTGCATTTCGAGAGACTTCATAAATACTTCTTGAATAAGTTCTTGAGGTGTTTCGGAGTAAATATTTGCCTGCGTATATGTTAGTAATTCTTTGAAATTCTTATATTGTACTTTTAATCATGATACTTTATCCGATAATTTTAAGTTTTGGTTGACAACTGTAATGACTATAGGAACAGCTGCTAATAAACTAATAAAAACAGGTATCGCTGGAACGGCAGCTAATGCACCAACTCCTGAAATAATTCCACTAGTAATAAGTATCCCTTTATTAACACGACTTAATAATTTATAAGAACGTCTATACGCACTACATACTCGTATAAGATAATCGACTTAAGCTTGCAGGTCTTGTATCGTTTTAATATTTTGATCAATCATTTGTGTATGCAGCCCTAGCGGTATCACTTATATGGTATCACTACAATTATGCTATATATTTAAAAATATTATTTTTTAAAGGTTTGATAATCAAAGTTGAACGATAAGTTATTTTTGTATAACTACGATCGAAGACCGTAAAACTACGAGTGACTTTAACCCTTTTTTAGTATGAATTAATCGAGACACAGATGCCGGTATAATTTGTTTGTTTATAACGAATGTTGAATGAAATATTTTAATTTTATCATCGAATTTTATATTAAAATTAATTATTGAGCTCTCTTCAATATCCTTAGAAATACTAGCAGAGTCTATAAAAAGTTGAATGTGATAAGCTCCTGGTTGAATAAAGTAATCATTTGTATCACTATCAAATATTACTTTATCCGTGTTTATTATATGAGAAAATTCATTTACGAATAATCTAACAACTTTTTTATAATCTAATTCAATTATCGCAATCTCTGGCTCCGATATTTTAGGCTTTGGAGGTGAAATCGGTTTTAATTTAAACGTATTATTTTCATATTCTAAGTGACATTTAACACCTGTGATTGGTTTCTTAATTTTGATATCCCTAAGATCATTGAGAGATAAGCTGCGAGAGTTTATTGTTGTGGTCATTATTACATTATGTGTATGTGTATATATAATTAATTTTTTTTAATTTGTATTTAAAATACTTTAAAGTCTATAAGAAACAAACGTTTCAAAGTTATTGTTTTAATATTTAGAAACTTTAACCCTTGTGTTATTGCGTGTGACACTTCATTTTCCAGTAATCCTTCTGCTAATGTGAACGACGCTATATTTTCTGTAAAAGTAACGTTAATATTATCGTTTTTAATCTGAATTTTAATTGTTAATAATATACGTCGTTGACATTTTATTAAAAATCCATCTAAGAAAGTATCGTATTCACCCTCTGTGTTTAATTTAATACATTCGATAATAATGGTACCGCTGGTTACTTTCTTCATATCATCCACTGCCACATCACTAGCACTAGACAATTCTAGTTTAGCCACATCAACAGGTTTCAAAGCGAATGTTTTAAACTGCGTATCATAAAATAACTTAATATCTCCTTCATCGAGGGCATAATCACAAAACCATTTCCCTGAATTCATATTTCTAATAAAAATATTGTCATTATCTACTAATGTTGTTGTCTCATCCAATTTTAAATGCAGCTTTAAGTTCAACAGGTCTAGTCTAGGATCTGGTTCCGGTAAATAAAGTCTGATATCAGCTAAACTAAATGTTTTATCATTGTTATTATAAACTGACACATAAGGAACTCGATCAGTTAAACCATGATCAATGGTTAATGGTTTTTCAAGCATTTCGACATAATCTCGTGGTAAATCAAAAGTATAGAACGTGGCAGCTCTGTTGCTATACGCAAAACCAAATGGTATATGATATTTTGTTACTTTATATTCTTCGATCGTATCATCCACATCATTTAAATCTGCTAAATTATTGGTATTTTCGTGCGATTGAACTGCCGCTGGTTCTATATTATATTTTTTCTTTTCATTTTTCCATCTTAAAACAAAATCTTTATTATCATCTCGTCCGGATAAATTTGATGCGTTAATATCTCTGAGATCATTAAGTGCATATCCTCGAGGTGTTATCTTACCCAGTCCAAAATCTGATGGCGATGGCATATTATAATTCGTATATATTATATATATATTATATATATATACTATAATATTAAAACAATGAAGTTGTATATATATGAAAAATCTAGTGATATTACTACCAATTTTACAGAAACGCTGGTTGGTTATAAACAGATACGATTATTAGAGTGTAAACTATATAATTCTTGGCATAATATTACGAAAGAAAACAATGAAATTGCTTTTACCGCTAACCTTAAACGATCAGTTAAAAAAGTAGAACCGAGTAATTACAATGAAGAAACATTATCGCAAGCTGGTTAGATCGCAATTAATTAATTTTAAGAGAATTGTAGCAATGGGAAAAACACAGATGGTACTCGGTGATAATGTTAAAGTAAACTTTTCAAAGCCTAAGAATTTTGAGAGATTACTTGGTTTTGAAGAGAAAGAATATATTTCATCAGGTATTAGTCCAAACACAGCAAATTTTCTTACTGTGACTGAATACGTAGTCCATTGCGATATTATAGATATACCTACTAATTACATCAATGGGAAAAGGTCTAATTATTTACAAATTTTAATGTTAGAGGACCAGGATGATATAGGAAAAGCTACTACTTATTCATTTCCCGATAATATTCCAGTACCCATCAATCAAATGTATATAACTAATCTTCGAATTTGGATAACTGATCAAAATAACAATCCAATAGATTTTAATGGTCGGCCAATTTCATTTCTACTCTCAGCTAACTTAAAGGTTACTAACGTTACTAACAGTTACTAACATTACTAACGTTTACCTAAATTAACGTGACCATATGCTAACGTGTTACAATGATCGAGAACATAGCGTTTATCATTGAAGCAACTCAAAGAAGTCTTATTAATTGTATAACTACCGATCTGATGATTTATCGATCGAATAGTATTCATAGAATGTCTCTTTTGTAAATTTTCAAAAAGGACAGTCTTATATTCCTCGTGAGTAATATTCTTTTTAATAACTATCTTTTTAATACCTTTTGCTTTTCGGGTTGACGAAGTTTCTGTGATATAAGAGTACATTTTACTTCGAAGTCCGATAAATTCAGTGATTGGTAAACCGGCACATTCATCTTTCATTTTACCGATTACTTTTTTTATTAAAACCGAAATAGTATGGACTCTCAGTTGAGTAATCACTATTATCGAACAGGTCTTTGTCTCGATAGAAATCTTTATAGGGATCAACAGCTTTAATTTCATACATTAATGAGTCGGTATCTGTGAATAACAACTTGGCTAATGAACCATATTTTTCTTTGATATAGTTGTAATGAAAGTCATACATTAAAGTTTTGGACAAATCAAGAATACTCATCCCAACATATAAAGGTTGGTTTAGGGTTAATCTTTCCTTTTTATTTTCAACAGCAACTAATCCTTTAGTTATAATTTTTTGCGTAACAAACGTTGGTTTAGATACTAATTGTTTGATTTGTTTTTCCGTCGTACATAATTTTATATTACGATGCTTACGTACATTCATCATGGTTCGTCCAAATACAGAGTTGTTCATTAGATTGAAGAAATCTTTTTCGAATGCATTTCTTGCTTTCTTTCTTTTTTCCGTGTTAAATAAAATGTATTGCGACATCCACTTCGATTGGTTAAACTCAATAGCTCTGTGGATTTTAGTGACTTTTAAACCGAGTGATAAATATTGTTTTAAGTTTTGGAAATGTAGTACGTAATTCCTTTTTGGTTTCAAAGTTGTAGTTAATTTCTCTATATTTCCACATTTGATATTAAATAAGTCACGTATCTTTTTATTATGTGGAGATAGTCTCTCAGGAGCTAAAGGATAATCATTGTGGAGATCGTGCAACTCGCTAGGATACTCAAGATCGACTTCAAGAATTAATCCACGGTCACTTTCGTTAGTATAATTATCTAAGTCTTTACAGTCAAGCGAATCAAGCTCGCCAAGGCCATTTATATCAACCCATTTAAATCCATCCGTTGGTAAAGATTGAACCATTGCCCAACCATACAGATTGTTTGCATCTAAATACATAATGTATTTTGATTCCTGGGTTGGGTCATGGTCTTTCATATATGGATTGTTTGCCTTTGCATGGCCAGCGGATATATATGAAATACCTCCATGAAGACCCTTTTCTATAAAGAGATGCATATCTATATCCGTTAATAGTTCGAGATTAATTTTAGTCATTTTTAAGCAAGCATCCCAGGATAATCCAGGAGCGCTGAAATAATGACAGGGGTCGAGATTATAGTATAGATTGCATGTCTTTCGGAAATTTTCAAATACATCAGTTAATAAAAGTACATCAGTTTAAAGGTACAGATCATGGTAATCACCCATGGTTTGCATATTAAAATGCTTCCATATATCTTGCGCATGCTCATAATCTTCATCGGTAATACCAGTCTCATTTAGAATAGAATAGAATGTTTCCTTTAGTGGAAGATTAATATCATTGAATTTTTTGGTGGAATCCATATAATCGTAAGGATACACACCCTTTCTCGTTAATAATTTTAAACTATTAGGGAATTCCTGTTCTGTGTATTTGAAATCACTCGTGATATTTACCGGTAATATGGCAATGATCACGGACTCGTATATCAGTTTTCTTGTATGACGTTTCACAAATATGACATTGCGTCGCTTTTTAGAAACAGTTTTCATCATTTGTACTCATACACAGAGGTTTGTTAAAATGTCGTTGTTTAATATCCTTACAATAATCAACTTCCGATAACATCATTTCCATGAATTTCTTAGATGCATCTGGCCCTCTGTAAATAACACTTTTTTTACTAAATGTCTCATCATAACAACAGACTAGTTTATAACCGAAACTACATACTTCATGCTTTTGATAATGTTGCGTAAATACCGTATTATTGCTAATACATGTATTCACTTTTTCGGTTATAGATTCAAAATCTGCGTAAATAACAAATGGTGCATTTAATTGTTTCGGGTAATTTTTAAATGATAACCATTTATTTTCTTCGGTTGGTAACCGTATAGCCTGCGTCTTGTTTATTTCAAAACAAATGGGAATATGTTTATTTAAAATCTCTACGGTTGAAAAATGTTGCAAACAATATCTACAGAAATGTTTTATTCCATCATGTTTTGTTATACCGTGCATGAATCGATTAAAGTCTTTGATCCAAACGTAATGTTTTTGATTATCACCACAAGTTATTAGTAGTAAATCGAGATGATCTTCACTAGTTTGTTTACTAACGTAAATTGGATATGCTTGTTTATTATGATTATAACCAAATACGGAAATAGATATATTATTTTGGTTTTCGATTTTAGGTATTTGTTTTATGGTTACTGGAAATGTGATTCCTTTATAATCTAAATCGTTAATATGTTGTTTGTATCTCGATGGCCAATATTTATGATTTTCGACTGGAAACTTATACGCCAAATGGCACCATTTAAAGCACTCATTTTCATTATTTTGTATGTTAATGAGGCCCTTCATTGGGTGTTGTAGTTCTTTCGGCAATTTTATATACGAGTTACCTTGTAAAGGCTCGTATCTTACAATATTTACATAAAAATTAAGGAGTGTTTTTATTTGCCAACCAGAACCTTCACGTAGCCATTTAGCGATGTGTTCAAGAATTCTTTTGAAACTTACGCTCATTTGTTCGTCTATTTGATCAGTATTTGTAATTACTAATGGACTACTATTAAAATAACCATTATTTCTTATTTCATTTATCTCTGTATCCATATTGTTTACGTTACTTGCGTTACCGTTTAAGTTGTATTTAACAAATTTTATATTCAAGGTTAATATTACTTTTATTCCACCTTGATCTTGTAAAGTTCTTTTATTAAATATTTATTTTCAATTAATTGCGTATGAGGTTCATTCGCAGTAATATCAATTTCATACGACTTAACGTAGCCTCTAAAAGCTCTCTCGAGTTCATGGTATTTAGGTGATATTAAAACACCACCAACGTGACGATAGCCTTTATTAATAAAAGTTTGATACGTATCATTTCCTATTTTAATCATGCGTTTGGTAATAGGATTAATGATATATTGTTCCAGGGAGGGAGACCACTAGGTATCGACCAATCTAAGATATTCTCAGGCAACGGCTGTAGTTTATTATATACACGTCCACCGACCGTTATCATTCACTTAGTGAGTGGGTTCAAAATCTTTGTCATATAAACCCTAGGTAAATGTTGTAAATTGTCATTCTGTAAAAGTTTATTGTATGCACGTCCGCCAACTGTTATCATTCGCTTAGTGCGTGGGTTCAAAATCTTTGTCATATTGTATATAATCAAAAGATTTATATATTCATATATAAATTTATTAGTTCAATTGCTTTTTTCTTCTTAACTTGTAAGTCTTATAAACATTGAAAACTTGTTAAACTTACAACTTTTATTTTTATGTATGTATATATAAGGAAGAATAACTATTTAATTTCTTCACCACATTCATAAATATAATCTCTCTTAAGTTGTTTAATGCAAGGTGTACTTCTCTTTAAATGTATCTTAAAATGACATTTATATTTATACGCAAATCCACATTTACCACAAATAAACTCAGGAAAAACACGTTTGCATGTTAAACATTCATTAGGATATTCACGTTTTCTATTCTCGCAGGAATGTTTTATATTTAAATGTTTTAAAAAAATTATGTTTATGCCGAAAGCGTTTATTACACTTGACACATTTGAATTCTGGTGCCGATCTACCGCAAGTGAGACAATTCTCTCGTATAAGACAAATCCAAAATCCAGAACAATAGTTTGACATTTCGATTAATGGTCTTTGTATGTATATACATATTCTATTATTATCTGTTTAATTGAATAACCTGACATTGATAACCTTTGTAATCTGACCTAGAAACAGTATGAAAAGAGTGAAAATATTTGTGATATGTTGAAACATATTTAGTGCGTTAGCTTAACCAACTTGCCCTGCTATGCAGCTACGCTATGGTAGCCTGAGGCGGCAGCTGTGACCTGAGGCGGCAGCTGTGACCTGAGGCGGCAGTTCAATTAGAGAGATACATTTTACTAATGTATGTAATTAACCTACTCATAACAGCGTGACTAATGATTGTATGTATATACATATATTATCTGTTTAATTAAACCTCACTAAGCGGTTAATTTACTTATAACAGCTACAACAAATTTAGTCATTTTTTAGCCAATTTTTATGGATAAGATTTATTTTGTCTTTTAATAGATTATATAGATATATTAATAAATTTATTAATATAGGAAAGATACTTTATTTGGCTATATAATAGATTAAAATGCAAGGTGGGCCAAAATTATCCTTTTTCATACTACTTATGATAATAATTAATCGTTTCCTTAAGCAAGTAAATGCAGAGATCAGTGGAATGACCTTGTTTGAAACCAAACTGATAATCTTCGGTCGTGAGATTTGCTTTACAACGATCAAGAATGAGAGATTCCAGGATTTTTGAAGCGGCAGTAGAGATGGCGATAGGTCTATAATTATCTTTGATAGTCAGATCACCCGTTTTGTCCTTAACAAGTGGTACGATTATGGTCGTCATGAAGTTATTAGGCAGATAACCATGCGACAGCATAGAGGAAAGAACAAGAGCTAACATAATATGAAGTCTGTAGCTAGCATATTTAAAATGTTCACAAGAGAGGTCGTCAACACCAGCAGCTTTACCATTTGGAAGACTGTTAATCGAGTGAGAAACATCAGCACTGCTGATAGAAAAATTAATATCTGAGTTGTCAGATGAATGCACCCAAGATTTAACAGAGTCCTCGTGATCATTGCTTTTCACGGAAGAGAGTAACGATGCATAGTGGTCTTTCCACATATTAGCAATGCTTTCCTGTCCTGAACAACTTCCGACTGTTGATGCGAGGGGAGGAGTGCAGTTGATGGAGCGAACCAGAAGCGGTTATAGTCATTTTTACTCAGGGACGTTGCTAGACTGTTTGCACGGGCCACTTTCTCATTACGTCACGTCTACAGATGCGAAATGCATGCTCATAATGGTATAAATTGGACTAGTTCTTGGTTTTCCATTACCCGCCCATAACTTAAAGGAATTTCTTGAGTTGTCATGCGCTTCCTTCACGTAATCATTCCAGCCAGGAACAAAGGGTTTTAAGTTGACGTCAATTTAACATCAAGTATGGCTCGCGAGATTTCACAATTTGTTGCGATTTTATTTTATATTTTCTCGATTAAGTAAATACAAAAGATTAGGATCGGCAGTGAAAAACCAGATCCAAACAATTATTTTCTTTATGCCTAAGATACAATCTAATAGTCAGCATGTACAATGCACATACAGAACGCACGCTACTCACTGAGGATTCTAATATATAAATATGGAACGTCCAACGCACACCATGTTATGTTTAAATCTATTAATTTCAGCGACAATAGTATTAAAGATAAACTTCAAAAAAGTTCAAAACGACTGTTGTTAGTCTAGAAACTACCATGCCTTGTTGGTTTTCCGTGATCACACAAGGCCTTAACAGACAGAATCGAGCACACTTCTCCATTTGATGTATGTTCTTCCTTTTCCCCCTTTCCCCTCTACTCATAAGGTAAAAAAATTTCGAGTGCTTCCGATTACGCTAAAATTTTAGAATAGGTAAGGTTGGTATAGGTTCTTTTCATGTGTGAGTGTTTAGTTCAGGTAATTATGTCATCTGCTGTTTTCCGTATGTGTTATTGGTTTCTTCTCATCAGGTGTACCGCCATTACAGATTGGAAGAATAGTTTTAAACTGTCCATATATGCTGATTTCAGTTGCCGCATCCACTATTTCTTGCGAGACTTCATAATTTTCGCGATTATATATTTTTTTCGAAAACGTCAGAAAAGTTTAAAGTCGGCAGTGAAAAACTTGATGGGGTCGGATAATCCGAACCAAGCATGTTTTTCAGGCCTAATGGCACACGCGCCAAAGTTTTAATTAAAATTTGACAAACGCTTCTCATGAGACACGCCACAGAGGATATAAGCATTTCATAGTTACAGTTATATTTATAGTTCCCATTAAAAATTCAATGATTCACAATAATTTCAAATGCTTTGCTACAATTATCTCCAATATTGCGACACTTGTGTTTTGGTTTGCATTTGTGTGGAATTATGTCAGGTATTCTTCAATTGGCATTTCTATAAGACTGAATGACAACATTATTCACACACACACACACACACACACACACACACACACACACACACACACACACATGTATCAGGGCATTAAATGGCAAAACAACTAGTTTATTAACTTGAGGAAAGTATCATGAGATAGTTGATTTCCCAGGGACGTAGTCATGACATGGTCAGTGGAATATTTTGTAGTTATTACTGTATCTTTTTATCTGTAAGGAGGCATTTCGAAGTGTAAAATCATGTTCATGAAGGTACAAGCGAGCAACCATACTGCTATCAACCGTGTCCATTGAACCGATATTTTAGTTAAATGAAAGAATTCCACCAATATTCACTTTTTGTCTGTCTTTCTTTATAGTACCATATTTGTACCGACACCCCACCCCATCCCATCCCACCAGTGCTTTAAACTTCTTAACGTATACTTCACTTTATGTTTACAGTTTGGTCATAAACATTACACACAACGTCCTTCGAGCAAACAAACTATTGAAAGCCATCGTATTGCAGGCTCAGATTTTGGCACATACACGAGTACTGATTCAAAGTTAGAAATGACCTCCATGCTTGTAAAACACTAATTCTCACATTGAAAGACGTAAATTCATCTAGATTACAAGTTAAACCCGATTTAAACTGAATGCTTCCTGTATAGGGCAAAACTATAGATTTATGGAATGCAACATTCTGAGCTGTAGGCAGTGTACGTACATGATGTTCCCCTGAATAGGAAATGTAATTAAATGACATCTGAAGATTGTATACTAAGTCTTATCCTATTGCCTAATAATCGACAGATCATTAAGAAACTGGGGGCGCTGTATTCGAAGCAACAAGTCGCTCGTCTGAACTTCCAATTTAGTGTAGTTTCTTTTTCATCCTGCTTGAAATACTCAACATAAAGTGTAATGATTGCAACGCCGAGAAATCAGTTGAGCTATGTCAAGGCTGCATGTACTTGATGTTGTGTGGAAGCTGCAAAGAGAGAAGATTTGGCAAGCCACCGATACAACATTAATAAAACAAGCGACCTATCGGTCAGAATAGCTCCGCTGTTTTTTTTTAATTTTTTTTTTACTTTGGTGACATGTAGAAGTGGTTCTGTTCTTCACTATGCAGTTTTGTTTTAGCGATGTAATAAAGTGGTTACTGGTTTCATATGATGTCTCACTATAAAACACATTTTACACAGAAGTTGGTAATGTATTGTACTTTTATACCATAGTCACCATTTTATAACAAAAATCTACTGTTATGAAAAATTGCACAAAATCTCTGAAAAAAAATGACTGGGAAATGCACACAAGAAAAAGAAAAAAAAAGAAGATTTTGAGGTTGGCTATAAATAATTCCAGTGTCTTACAGCTTTAACCATGGAAAATTTTAATGATGAATGAAATAAACTAGGGATCTAAAATAATTTTGAGGCAATTTGAATTTCAATTTTCTAACAAATTTACCAAGTCAACAACATTAAACTTGTACTAGTTGTAGTAGATATATATAGGGAAGAAATGTATTAATCGCCATCTTAGTTTCCGTACGGCGACAATCCCAAGTACCCGGAAGAGAGTCATTCTTAGCCATACGTAGTCCTGCTTACATGACGGTGCACGAGTCTGTATTACTGACTTGACTACACGGAGGTAGGAGGGACAATTGTCAGAATCGAGTCCCGCATTACTCCGCATGCAAGCAGGACTAAGCCATACGTGACAGTGGTAACACTCGTTCATGTTCGATTACCTTTCATAAAGAAAACACAACGAAATGGTTGAAATGATCTTTTTTTTTTATTTCTTTTCATCACAAATACAAAATCTGTGTGATCAAAAGTGTTGTAAACTAAACCAGAAAGAAATATCGGACTGGCTAAACTTCCCACTGAACTGGAGTAAGGTCCAAGCCTCGATAGTACGTGAGCAAATCGTCTCAAACTAGCGATGCAACTTTCAAAATATAACTTGACATGTCTTCATTTGTTAGAGTTATACAATTCAAGACGGGTTTTCACTCGAAAAAAAAAATTCTGTGAATAATGACATTCTGAACGCAGCGATTTCTCGGACGATGTGAACACTGTAACGTATGGCTGGCAATGACTTGCTTCCGGGTTCGTCCCCCGTGCATCCGGGTACTTGAGATTGTCGCCGTACGGAACTACCACATCGGCAATTTTGACGCTGTAATTTTGCCACCAATATTGATCGTACAAAAAAAAAACCCTCCATAAATGAACCACAAAGTAATTTCCCTTTCAAAATGTGGTAATTTTAGAAAGAGTATTATGGTTTTTATTGACGACTGACTGTCAAAAATCGTCCCATACACTTCAGTTCAGGCATTCAAACTTGATCATGATGAGGTGCATATACTGGAATGAACCATTCTGTAGGAGGGGTGGATGGAGAATTGGATTTGAAGTTTACAACCCTTTTCGAACAAATATTTGTCATTTGGGCACACAATGCGTAGAATTAAGACTATAGCACATATTACATTGCTTGTTTGACGTCAATAGTGTCTTTTGAAAAGTTGCACTTTACCTAAAGTCTCGCGGACTGATTTCCAATATGGCGTCGGTCATAATGCTCATTAACATATTCATTTTTTTTTCAAATTTCAAAAAAAAATCATAAAAAATAGAAGAGAAGACGTGCTGACTTGAAATTAACAAATCTAGGTAAGCTACCCTCTGTGCATCAACACACCACATATCAAAGCAATCTGACTTGAAGTTTATGAGGAGTTGATGAAAATGTCATTTTTGGAAAAAAATCATAAACAATTGAAAATGGCACAGATCAACTTGGCATGAACAAATCTGAATAGGCTCCCCCAGGGAACATGCACACCAAATATCGAAGAATTCCGACTGTCACTTTCGGAGTAGATAGTGAAAATATAAAAGTTTGAAGGACACCTATGATTCACTCTACTCTATATACCTCAATACCCACCTATACCTAAAGCTACGCTTTCAGCTTTCGCTGACAGCGGAGCTAAAAACTTCATCTAACAATAAGGCGGAGGCCATACTAGACAAAGGCAATGTCAAGGTCATTGACGTCGATACTTCTGACCAATTTCAGAATCTATTGTGACCTAGTTTAACTCAACAAGAAAATATTGGGAACGACATAGCGAGGTGAAATACCAGCAAACAGAATTGAACAATTCGATTAACTTTTTTTAACGCCACGTTGAGGAAATGTTATTCCTCCTGGACGTGATGTCGCGTATCGATACACAACCGACTACAGGGAGACCACGCAAACCAGGGTCAACGCGTATACATACAAGAGAAAAAGCTTGAAAGACTCAACCAATGTTACCGAAGAATAAACATAGAGGTGAGTGGTGTACCAGAACGAGTTAATGAAGACGTCACTACCACAGTACTATCTATCTTCGAGACAATAAATCCTGCGATATAAGAGTGACATTGATATCGCCCATCTTTAGCGATCAACCAATCAACGGCGACAGTCAGTCTTAACGTGTGCGACCAAGACCTATCATTGTAAGATTTACGACAAGAGAAGCAACATGATGAAAACTTAAAAAAAATATTAATGCAAGATAGTTCAGATTTGACAATTCGTCTATTTTTTTTATCAAATTGAAAATCTACTGCCCACAACACGTCACTGTAGAAGGTAAACGCTGTGAGAAAGGAAGCTGGATAAAAATTTCAAAGGACAAACAATGGTAAAGTATATGTGAAGAAGAACCCCCGATCAAGACAATCATCATTCCAAGTGAAGCTAATTTTTCCTATTATGTTGACTATCTTACTTGAATACTGTACTGCTTCATATGAATTCACCCAGTTGATTACGTATTATGTTATGAATGTACCATACAAGATATGAACACTTACGGCATCAGTATAGTCATAAATCGGTCTTCATGATGAGTACGTACCATGGCTGGGCATACACTTATAAATGAAAATGAATTGTTTAATGTAAGTCTCTCTTCTCTCCCACCGAGTAACTTTAATGAACATTACAAGTCCGGGTCCATGTCAACATCAGATCTTTACATAAAAACGTTGACACCTTAAAAGTTCTTTCCGAAGATAATTTTTATTTTAAATTTGTAATAATAGGTATTTCAGATATATGGGATGCAAGTAATTTAAGTATCTGTAAAGAGGGTAGGAAGTGGGCTTACATCCATTCATCTTTATTATACAAATTACTTAAAGCAAATGTAAATCACTCAGAGTCGCTCTGGATGGAGGTACCAGTCAGCAATATCAAAATAACCAAATACCGATATTACCGAGTATCAAAATGGTCTACTTGATGTATTGAATAACTTTAGATGTGACAGAACCAATTGTATCCTAATTGGAGATTTCAATATTTATGATAATACCAGCATGTACACTATCAATATCAATCCTTATTTTACATCTTTAGAGTGTCATAGTATACAGCAGTTGGTTTCTACTCTAACCAGAGTGTCTAGTTCATCTGAAAAAAAATAATATATACACCAATGTAAATCAATATCCATCCACGCTGGTATATAACTACATATAGTTCAGACCATATCCCTAGGGAGTATTTGCCTTCTTGGAAAATATTCTAGTAAGGTTATCATATCAATAGAAACCCACATTTTCATTTCGAAATTGTGAATCTTATAGTTCTGCTCGATTCTATGGGGATTGTGCAAACGCTCCTTGGGAACGAATCTACGACTGTACTGGTGTCAATGACGCATATAATACTTTGTACATTTTTTTTCAATGAAATCTCTAGTAAACATGCGCCTGTTACAACAAAAACTTACAGTACAAAGTAAATCCTGGATCACTAATTCACTTTAAAAAAAATAAGTTATATATGAAAATGCTCAGGTCAAATGTTGATGCTGTTGACGTTAATAATTACAAACCAATATAAACATATACTGTTATCTAAACTTAAAAATGTCAGATAAAAGTATTACAGCGATATTTTTATGGAAATAAGAATGACACAACTTAATTCAGAAAACCATCAAACAAGTACTTGGGAATCTAATGGTAAATGCTAAACAATCTCTGCCAGATAGCCTATTATAAAATTAAATGATGTGGAATGTATATAATCTATTGTTAGTGCACTAAATTTTTACTCAGATGCCTCAGGTTCAGTCTTTTAGCTGGTCCGATGTGAAAATCAATCGACCCCACCCCCTCGGAGAAATTTGCCGGGCCTTGACTTCCTCCATTTTCCCTCTGTTTATTGGCGAAGAATAAGACTAATGGTAGACTGAACATTTACCACTTTTAGGTGAAGTGTGGATGGACTGAGAATACTTATAACAGAGAATAGTCTATCATCTTCCAGTAGGAGCATCATTGCATTGTATTCGTATGTATCCAAATCAAATGTCAACATGAGTGTACAGCGACCAATGTGTTTGGCTCACCGGAAGTCAGTCATTTGAGTCACTCCACATCTATGGGATCGGACATTCGTCAAAAGAAAAAAAGTTGAAAAAAAAGTTGAAAAAAGAAAAAGTTGAAAAGAAAGTTTAAAAAAAATGAAAAAAATATATTTTGACTTTCAATAATACTTAAAAACATTCTAGTTTGACGAAAAATAAAACAATAATATCAAATAAATGAAAAATTGTTTGAAATAAATAATGTTAACATGGAATAAAAGTGTGGATTCCACCGAAAAACTACACATAAACAGTTAAAATTAGTTTGTAACTACGAAAATTATAAAACTCTACAGCTAAAATAGAATAATAATTTTGACCTGATCGGCTTGCAATAGTCGTCTTCGGAATTACCCGCTGATTCGGCTGAATCGCGTTTGACAATAATAGTAGTATTTTCATCTTAGGAAATCTGCAAATTGGATGTTGATTGTGGTGAGCTTAATGTTTCGGCGATATAATCCTGACGATTTTCAACTAACGTTCGTAGTTCCGGGTCTATTTCACGATCAATTGGGATTTCTAAGGACATTGTAGTAGGTTATAGTATGAGCTGTGACGAGGTATGGTTACGCTTTGAAATGTTGAGTTGCTTTCGGAAGTTAGTCGGTCACGTGTGAGATCTGGCGGGAACGTGTTGCACAGAGATAACACGTGATTCAGTATCACTGCTAATAATAAAACTGAAAGAAATATAACACACTGTATATACATATAAATAAATTTTAAAATTGTAATATGATAATTGGTGTTTCACTGTCTGCTACATGGTAGCAAATACATTCTAAAACTAAAACTGGTTACGCTATATCTTGAAGAAGCATAGAAAAAAATAAGGAATTATTCTAATCTGACCAGGAATATGTTGTATAATAACAATTTTTTCTGTACAATATCATGATTTATAATAAAGCGAATTTGTAATGCTCGTCCTCTTCGAAGGCATGTTTTAAGGGCAGAGCTGAAAGAAGAATTAGTGCTAGAGTTAGTGTGACAAAGACTGAGGAAGACTGTTACATATTGAAGGTGCAGTGAAGTGATATGAATATGGCTTCAAAGCCATCACCAAATAACACAAACACACAATAATAAAGATGTCGTCGGACGATATCATTAATTCTACGATTGTTTTTATATTTCTTCCTCTTTTATACATATACTCACTGTTTTACCTATATTGTTGTCTTATATATATAGTTCAAATTTCTTTTCATAATTCATTTTTTTTTTCATTTATGTGATTTTTTGTTTTGTTTCGGGATCCGCTATAGTACCATACATGGCAGGGGTGTAGAGTGGGTCTGATATGGTCGACTTCCGGTAGGCCTAACACATCTGCTCACTCAATTAGAGTACATACGAATACATATATAATGGCACTCCTACTGGCAGATGGTATACTTTTTTGTGTTCTAAGTGCTCTTTATTCAAGTAATTGCGATTAAATGTTCCCTGTCTTATTCAGACCTACTCATCAGAGGGCAAAAGGTTGAAGTCGGGGACTAGTGAATTCTCCGATGGAGGGGCTGGGGAGGGGCTGGGGAATCAGTTGAGTTTTGATTTATCTATCAGGCCATCAAACAGACGCTTAACCTGAGGCATCTTTAAAAAACAGCAACAGGCTGATCCTATCTATGGCCAGTAGTTGACATTTTTTTACTCTCCATTGTCGTACAAAATACATTCTAGGACCTATGGAATCTACGAAACATATTTAACATATATAATACATCGTTGCACTACTGACTCGCCATTTTAAAGCAGAAATAGAGGCAGAAACATGTCAAACCAATGGAAACCCCAAACGAAAAGTCCAATGAGGAGTGGAACGATTAAGATTCCCTTGGGTCCACAACATGGACATCAAGACAGAAAGGATAGCAATATATAGGAGAGCAGGAATTTGATTTGGTTGATGTGCCATAGCGAATGGTATCTGATAATATCACCGAATGTCCAATATTAGACCCTAATATTTCACAGTGCATGTTACCTGGGCCTTCAGAGGTACTTTTTATCAGATAATATCGGATAAAATCTAACTTAGAGCGTAGAATATAGTACCTTACTCTAATATTAGTCTTCTCACGTACAAAGTACTTTTATATCGGTTACCATCATCTCATCATCATAAATGTGTCATTGACGAAATTTGTCTTTTCCGTATATTTTTAAAGCCTGTATTAAGCTGCTATGCTGCTTAATGGCGTCCAAACCCTCCAAATGAAGCGAAAATACAATCAAAAGATTATATAGGAAAAAAAACATATCCTTGATCCATACGGATTAAAAGATTGCCATCATAATACGTATTTCGTAGCCATACGCGTATATCTGCCTGCGGGAGTCGAGTACGACAAAATTCCCAGACCAGTTTGTAATGTTACCGACTTATGAATGTAGTCGGTACCGTATATACCATCTGTCTTGTAGTTTCTACGTCTTGAGACGCTGTAAGTTTTCTTGAGTACGGGTTGCATGTAGCTCGTTCTCCAGATATCCTGTGTATCAAATTAATATTCAGTACAAAATGTCACTTTATTAGGGTTTCTTACAATCACTGAAAACGCAATGAAGAAGCAGTGGTGGTTAATTTGTTTTTTAGCGTTTGGATATTATGCCTGCCAAGCAACAAGTACCGTTGATGACGATGATGGTAAGTGATTCGAGTATAAATACCAGTGGTAGAATTTAACAAATTAGACGAAACCTTAAACATTGGAAACTTTTATACTTAAAAAAAACAATATCGCTACGCTGCGCACTTGGTTAGTATAATATGTTCACTATGATAGACCGAGTTTGTTACCAAATAAATTAAATATTCCGAAGTTAGTTGAACACACCCAAAATATGCTTTATGTTTTATGTGTGAGTGCAAATATCTAGTTAATGTTCTCTATTTTGTCTACAAAATGGTCTCTGTGCTATTTATTTTTCCTATCAGATGTACAGCCATTACATATTAGAAGATCAATTTATACTGTCTTTTTAAGTTGATGTCAATTTAGCATCAAGTATTTCTCGCGAGATTTCACAATTTTTTGCGATTTTAATTCATATTTTCTCAATCAAGTAAACTTTTATACAAAAGATTGGATTGGCAGTGAAAAACCAGAACCAAACAATTATTTTCTTTACCCCTAACATACAATCTAATAGTCAGCATGTACAATGCACATACAGAATGCACGCTACTCACTAAGGATTCTAATACATAAATTATGGAACGTCCAATGCACACCATGTTATGTTGAAATCTATGAATTTCAGCGACAATAGTATTAAAGCTAAACTTTAAAAAAAAAAGTTCAAAACGCCTGTTAGCAGTCTAGAAACTACCTTACCTTGTTGGTTTTGCGTGATCACACAAGGCCTTAACAGACAGAATCAACCACACTTCTTTATTTAATGTATGTTCTTCCTTTTCCCCCTTTTCCTTCTCCCCATAAGATAAAACAGATCGCATGCTTTCGATTACGTTAAAATTTTAGAATAGGTAAGGTTGGTATGGGTTCTTTTCATGTGTGAGTGTCTAGTTCAGGTAGTTATGTCATCCGTGTTATTGGTTTCTTCTCTTCAGATGTACCGCCATTACAGATTGGAAGAATAGTTTTATACTGTCCATTTATGCTGATTTCAGTTTCCACATCCACTATTTCTTGCGAGACTTTAATAATTTTCTCGATTGTATACTTTTTCGAATATGTCAGAAAAGTTTAATGTCGGCAGTGAAAATGGGGTCGGGTATTCCGAAACAAGCATTTTTTCAGGCCTAATGGCGCAATAGTCCAATTTTGAATTAAAATTTGACAAAGGCTTCTCTTGAGTTTCCAACATGAGGCACGCCACAGAGGTTATGAACATTTCATAGTTACAGTTATATGTATAGTTCCTTTTTAAAATTCAATGACTCGAACTAATTTCAAATGCTTTGCTACAATTATCTCCAATATTGCGACATTCGTGTTTCGGTTTGCATTTGTGTGGAATTATTATTGATGTCAGGTATTCTTCAATTGGCATTTCTATAAGACTGAATGACAACATTATTCATACACAATCCATGTATCAGGGCATTAAATGGCAAAACAGCTAGTTTATTAACTCCAGGAAAGTTACATGCGATAGTTGATTTCTCAGGGACATAGTCATGACATAGTCAGTGGAATACATACTGTGTAGATATTACTGTATCTTTTTATTTGTAAGGAGGCATATGGAAGTGTAAAATCATTTTCATGAAGGTACACGCGATCAACCATACTGCTATCAACCGTGTCTGATGAACCGATATGTTAGTTAAATGAAAGAATTCCACCAATATTCACTTGTTGTCTGACTTTCTTCATAGCACCACATGTACCTCATCCCCACCCCACCCACCCCACCAGTGCTTAAACTTCTTAACGTATACTTCACGTTATGTTTACAGTTTGGTCACACACATTACACACAACATCCTTCGAGCAAATAAGGTATTGAAAGCCATCATATTGTAGGCTCAGATTTTGGCACATACACGAGTACTGATTCAAAGTTAGAAATAACCTCCATGCTTGTAAAACACTAATTCTCACATTCAAAGACATAAATTCATCTAGATTACAAACTAAACCAGATTTAAACTGAATGCTTCGTGTATAGGGCCAAACTATAGAATGACGTAATACAACAGTCTGAGCTGTAGGTAGTGTACATGATGTACCCCTTAATAGGAAATGTAATTAAATGAATGTATATGACATCTGAAGGCTGTATAATATTGCCTAATAATCGACAGATCATTAAGAAACTGGGGGCGCTGTACTCGAAACAACGAGTCGCTCGTCTGAACTTTCAATTTAGTTTAGTTTCTTTTTCATCCTGCTTGAAATACTCAACATGAATTGCATGAATTGTAGTTATTGCAACGCCGAGAAAGCAGTTAACCTATGTCAAGGCTACTTGAAGCTGCAAAGAAAGAAGAGAGAAGATTTGGCAAGCCACCGATACAACATTAATTAAACGTCATCTAACAACAAGGCGAAGCCCGTACTAGACAAAGGCAATGTCAAGGTCATTGACGTCGATACTTCTGACCAATTCAGAAGCTATTTTGACCTAGTTTAACACAAGTAGAAGATATTGGGAACGACATAGCGAGGTGAAATACCAGCAAACAGAATTGAACAATTCGATGAAATTTTTTTAACGCCAAGTTTGAGGAAATGTTATTCCTCCTGGACGCGATGTCGCGTATCAATACACGACCGACTACAGGGAGACCAGGGAGACTACTTCTGACCAATTTCAGAATCTATTGTGACCTATTTTGACCTACCTAGATTAACCATAAGAGAAGCAACATGATGGAAACTAAAAAAAGACTAATGGAAGATAGTTCAGATTTGACATTTCATCTAATTTTTTTTATCAAAATGAAAATCTACTGCCCACATAACGTCACTGTAGAAGTTAAATTCTGTGAGAAAGGAAGCTGGATACAAATTTCTATGGACAAACAATGGTAAAATATATGTGGAGAAGAACCCCCAATCAAGACAAACCATCAATGCAAGTGAAAATGATTTTTTCCAGCATAGACTATTATATTGACAATCTTACTTGAATATTGTACTGCTTCATATGAATTTATCCAGTTGATTATGTATTATAGTGATAACCATGTCATTCCAGTTTGTGCTACACAGTTATGAATGTACCATACAAGATATTAACACTTACAGCATCAGTATAGTCATAAATCGGTCTGCATGATGAGTACGTACCATGGCTGGACATACACTTATAAATGAAAATGAATTGTTTAATGGAAGTCTCTCTTCTCTCCCACCGAGTAACTTTAAAGTGTACATGCAAAGGTTGATAATGTTTTTCGTAATTATGTTTATTTTGCCATAAAAACAAATGAAATTGCATTCATACCTCTAAATATTGCGCGCATTGGCAAGAAAGTCGCAAACATACTCGCCCCCTTAATCCCTATGTGCTTTAACTAACTTCGGCACCTCAACCAGCTCACGAAAGGTGTCGAGGTCCCATGTGTTACAAAAGCCTTCTAAGCCTTTGTGTAATGTTTACATATGAATTACTAATTACGCTTGCCATATAGTATTATCTGTAACTGTACATATTGTGGTGTACCAGTTTAGTCTTCCGACAACAATGGTTCCTTTGGGTTTTGTCGGCAGCACCCGCAGTGAAACGATCACCCTACACACATTTCCGAGTAATATAACTTCAGTGACTAGGTAATAATGGGTAAAGGCAGTTGAAATCACATTAAAACTGGACAGTGACGCCATACAGTAAAAGCCGGTAAATGTTACCGGAGCCAGGGTTCTCCACGCCACCGGTGTAGCCATGATCAAAGCGAAAAAGGGAAGACAAATAAAATAATTTGAAATGATGTTTTCAAGAAAGCAAGTTAGCTTCAAAAAATATTTTCACTAAGATAGCATTTGTTTTTAAACAATGCGTAGTCCGATTGTATGTTTTGATTTCCATGTTGCTGGGAGTCGATCGTTTTCATTGTGATACATCACATGTACATCGTCAGAATCATATCAAAGTAAAAAGATGCAACGCTCATTATAATGTTGCTATTTTTGTTTCCATTGTTTTGTCTACCTGAACAATTACTTTGTCATGCCAATCACTTGTCAAAAGTGAATGGACACAGCAAAGTACAGTCAGCGCTAAGCTTCACGCTCCCAGGTCAAATAACTTCCACAACGTAAGACATGTGTATCCATAAAAAACAAAAATGGTCGGAGACAATACACACTACACCACAGTACAGCCGGCTTCAGTGAACATGGGCCGTGCTTTGAAAAAAAAGTGAAACCACTTCATGTCACTGTGTGGTTGGTAATGAACGCAGTAAAAAATGAAATAAAGTATGTGTACACATAGCTTTCAAGAGGGATGGTTATCCAACGAAACGTTCTGCTCTAACGAATTTGTGGGTCTACTTTCGCGAGGTGGTGGTACTATAACTACATATAGTTCAGACCATTTCCCTAGGGAGTATTTGCCTTCTTGGAAAACATTCCAGTAATGTTATCATATCAAAAGAAACCACATTTTCATTTCTAAATTGTGAATCTTATAGTTCTGCTCGATTCTATGGGGATTTTGCAAACGTTCCTTGTATTGGGGACGAATCTACGATTGTACTGGTGTCAATGACTCATATAATAATGTGTACAATATTTTCAATCTAGTAAACATGCGTCTATTACAACAAAAACTTAAAGCACTAAGAAAACCCTGGATCACTAATTCACTTAAAAGAAATGAAGTTATATACGAAAATGCTCAGGTCAAATTTTGATGCTGTTGACGTTAATAATTACAAACAAAATTGATTATAGAAATATACTGTTACTCAAACTTAAAAATGCCAAATAAATGTTTTATAGCAATATTTTTATGGAAATAAGAATGACACTAACTTAATTCGGAAAAAAAAACATCACAAGAGTACATGAAAAGCAACAGGGAAATGGTAATTAATCCTTGCCAGATAGCTTACGTATAAACTCAAATTATATAGAATGTATAGTATCTAGTGTTAGTGCACTAAATCATTACTTTGTTAAAATTGGACCTGATATTGCAAGCAGAATTCGTTCAAAAATCAGTAACTTCAATGATTACAACATGTTACAACATGTTCATGGTATCTTACTCTAACTACTCGGTTTGAAATCCAATAATTCATTGGTACAGTGAATCCAATTAAAGCATGTGGTGATGATGAAATACTGACAAGATTCCTTATTAATGGTGCTGACATAATATATGACCCCCACACTTTGAATATATATATTTAATCTCTCATGGGATTTCAATAACCGAAAAACATTAATGACGCAATTTACCCATTAAAGCTAAAACTGCCAACAAGCTTAATAGAATATGTGTGCTTTATTATGGTTGATGCATGTGCGTGCCTTGAATTTGAAGTGTGCATTCTTAGCATATAGCTAGCTTAATTATTGAATTAGTGAAACTAATTATCTATGCAAATTACTCATTAAAAGTAAATGCCATGTAGGCAAACTTCATATGGCATGTGCGTATTGCTATGGTTCATATGTGTACCAAATTATATAAAATTGTATTTCTGATTTTCAGAAACTTCGTCAGTTCTGTTTCCCCCTCTACAACATCCCCTTAAACAAATACAAAAGCTTGTCATCTGAAAATTGCAGGAATTCACGACAGTACAAAAACAGTATAGACTTTGTATACTCTACTTATGACTTCTATGCTTACAACATTTAATTTTGTTCCAATAGAAACTCTGTGTATGGTTTCACCTCTACGTAGGGATCCATGTACTGCTATTGAAAGCTCCTTCATACAGTCTGAACAGTTGTGTATAGTAAAGAAGTGTTGTTGGGATCCCAATCAGAAGTACTGCTATCAGAAATCACCATTACGTATGTTCATCAAACGATTTTTACCCACATTACATGTGTGTGTGTGTGTGTGTGTGTGTGTGTGTATGTATGTATGTATGTATGTATATATATATATGTATGTATGTATGTATGTATGTATGTATGTATGTACGTATTTGTGTGTGCATGTGCGTGCGTGCGCGTGTGTGTACACACAGATCAATCAATCAATTTATTTATTATGTGGTTGAATGATTGATCGATTGAATGATTGTTTTGAAGAAATAAACATAATGTTGTGTGTGATATTGATCAATTAATTGACTCATTGATTGGTTTGATATGAAACCATTTTTATTCTTTCTTTGGCTACTTCTTTTTCTATAAAACCATAAATTATAGTATAAATGAGCCTGAGTTCAGTTAACACGGAAATGTTTATCTCTTATCTTCTGGGAGATTATCACATTCGTTTATGCATTGACTAGTCCTTGTTATTGTATGGTTGAGTGTTTGTCCGGTGTAATACATTATTCAATTGATATTTATATCGGTATATCAGGAGTCATTTAATGACAGTTGTTACGACGCTGAATTAGGCAGCTGCAAGATATTGACCTATATCCAGTGGTAAACTCAAACCCGCTCGGTCAGCCGTCTCAGAGGTACCACTTAAGACAGTATTCTGTAAAGACACTCACAAGGACTCAAACATTACTTTTGAGTTGAATGCAGACAAATAAAATATTTTCCTAAAACGTTCGGTGGATGACTTAATAGTATGGTAGCTCCGACCAGAGCGTAAAAGATTTTTAAGATCACGACTTAGATCTTGGCAAGTGTACGCGGTGTTGCCTTACATACAGTCCTCGAGCGATATACAGAATCAAGTAAACGCAGGTCGGTTTCAATGATTCTTCCTGCAGTGCGGACAACCTTTTCGAGTGAAGTTAACTCCTTCAGCGTGCTGTTTCCCAACCAAACGATGATAGAATTTGTTTAGATATTTTCAATGGTTGAATGATACGGATTGACTAAATTATCTTGACCTATAAGGATTTTATTTCAGCCGCCTAAGAAAATGAAGGCATTGTTGGGCTTTCTTAACAAGGGGTTCAGTAATTGTACGCCATGAAAAATTGTGTGAGAAATTTAAAAATGATGAAAATTTCAACATCTACGCCATTTACATTAATTGGAGGATGAGGCTGGCAAGACAATCTAAAATCAACAGCTACTTCCTTTGTCTTACCATTTTACCAAGTTCTGGATAAGAATGTATGAGGCGACACTAAGCTTATCAGATCTCATTAAATTTGATCGTTCGCTACATTGTGATAAAGTCTATTACCATGAGTTTCAAAGCTTGTAGTAAGAAACGGTCGATCGCACCATTGGCAGACAGTGCAGTGGGGGAGAAATGTTCTTCTGTACTGTCTATCACCACCCTAAACACCAAATTCTAAAGTAACATGTAATTCTAAATGTTGATTTCTTAAATACGTACTCATTGTTCGCAATTTACGTCAAAAAATGAATCAGCTCATCTCTGGATAGATTAGGATTTCACTTAGACGTCGTTTGTCACTCATTATGTATGTATGTATGTATGTATGTATGTATGTATGTATGTACTTGCATCGATATCAGTAAAACTGTGTTATTATATTCTGTGTGCTTGTACTTGTGCCAAAAAGAATAGCTCAAAGTACTCCGGCTAGTAGATTCGATGCACAAACTACTTATTTGTTCAAAATCGTGGTTTTCTTAACATCTGCAGACAATTTTCAATCAATTTGGAATGTTTTTATTCATAATACCATTAATGATAAACTACACACACATTGCAAACTCTTTTGTCGGATGCAACCCATTGTCACAATCAAAAAGGACCATACATGTACGTCAATAAAACAATAGCATTGGCCAGTCACCTCTAAGTATATTAGTTCATTATTATAGAGCAATATGCCGGAAAAAATTAGTTGTACTCCTGTCAAAAAGTTTCAAGAAAGAGTATAAAGATCTACTCTCGATAAATATTTGATTTCATAACGTTTTTTATTTTCGCCTATCACAAGTCCCCCTTTCATCGTTTGGACATTTACGCAAGAAATAATACATTATAGCAGCAATACAATACTATAGTATTTTCATCGTGTTATGTGTCGTATTGTAAATGTAATGTTGCTAGACAGACATACTTCATTTATAACTATTTTGCACTCCCGTACCCTTCAGATAGTTTCGATATGTGTGAATAAACATTCAATTCAAAATCAGTTATTGCAAAGGTGATGATATGACACTTACGACAATATGATATATTGGTCATCTTATTTTCTTGTTATTTACAACCTAAAGGTCTAACCAACATAGCTCCGATGTCCATGATATATGCGGCAGATAAGATGAACGGCGATTATCTACTGAATGATGGTATATGTCAACTTGACGATGATTATCTTTTCAATGAAGCTGTTGTATCGGTTGGCGTCATGTACGAGGAGGTAGACTTTAAAACCCGGAATATTGTTCCACAGCAGAAATCAATGGAGATTCTTGATCACTTTAATGTTTGCATTTCTGATGAACGCCGACTCATTTTCGCGATAGTATTCGTAAATACACAGAGTAATGTACACAGTGCCAGAGTGTTGACCAATGAGTATTATAGTGAGTATATAATAAACATTCATTCAATATATAAAGTAGTCTAAAAGTAACTTAATTATTCCGAGGACTGTTGGGAATTCATGGAAAAATTATCACTGGATCGCTGGTCATGAGGACTGATATGTTGTAGCAATAGCTGTAATTGGTCACCAGATTTAAACTGAATGCCTCCCGTAAGGGAACCACTAGTTATGCCAATAACTCATTAAACTAAAAGAAAATATGTTAACAGGTTTTGTTTTTGGACAAGCGTGCTTTGTGAGTTTAATTTATGTGCCAAATTATACGGAATTTGAAGAGTACATGATACTGCTTAATTACTGAATATCGTTCATTTTTCAAAATTATACTCATTTAAGGTTAAAGTGGGAACAAACTTCATAGGACCGGTGCGTATTATTATGGTTGATATATGTACCATCTTATACGAAATTTTAAGGTTGCATTTTTAAGATATAACCTAGTTTAATAAAATCATTAAAACTGATGGTAAGCTATATCAAATACATGTCGGAAACGCCTCGGTAAAACCAAACTACGGATAACCCGAGTTCATCAATAGGCAAGTCGGGTTGTTGACACTCTCTAAATCTGTTTGCAATTTCAACTGTAATAGGATATAAAAGTTGTAACAGCTGATAACGTCCCTTGACTCAAACGATTCACTCCTTGAAAGTAACCTTGCACTCGGAACTACAATTTTTCTCGTTCCATAGTTAGTTAAATAATTTTTTGAAAAATTAAGCACAGAGATGCAGTAAAACGTCGATTATCCGAACGCTTACGGGGACATGCATTTAGTTCAGATATTCGATCAGCATGGTCAGTTCGGATATGCAATCTGCATCGAGATGGGACGGGCGGGGGTCAAAAGGTCGCACTCATAAAGAATGAACGTACATGTTGGCTGCATATCCCACTTACACATTTTACATGCACTCTCAGACAAATGAAACGTACCGTACGACATAGAAACCGTTTTAATTAACTGTACTTAATAAATTTAATATGAAACTAAATACATGTAAAGAGGTGAATATAATAAGAAAACGACATTGTGAATTGAATATGTGTAGAAAAAAATAAAAAAACGTATTTACAAGAGAGACGACAACGTGGTGGACAGCTGATAAGAACGCACTGTTGTCATGGTTGCATCTATAAATAGTGTTCACGACATGTAAATATAATCAAGTTATATCAATATGTACAAACGATGTGTCTGCAATTTAGCCACTCAATGAGAGAAAAATCCGGGGTGTGCTTCATTCGTAGTAAGCCAGTCCTAAATTTCCTGTCTGTCAGTGGGAGCGATCTGGTCAATCACACCATCCATGTTTTCGTTGTCGACGTCATCTGATACTGTTTCACCACTAGTTGTTACGATCGGTTCTGTAACTGCTTCGTCAGGGAGGTTCAACTTGAGTTTGTGCCATGCATTACGGAGAGTGTCTGCTGTCAATGCGTTCCAGGATTCCGAAGCTAAAAAAGTTTTACACCTTTGAAAATCTTTATTGGAAAAAGAAACGAAACTCCTTTCACGTCATTTTGTTGACCTTTGGCCTAATTATGATATTTTAATGTCCAAAACTTTTGACAAAATATTTGTAATTGACTGATTATTCATAATATACAGTGTAGCATGTAAATATGACTTTTAAGTATTAAGCCTACCAAAACATATGTTTACCCATAGCAATACATGGTATTTCGTTTTTTTCGCGATATAACAAAATGGCCAGGGGTGCACGAGTGGCACCCATCAGATATGCTAACAGGACACCTTTCTGAGGTGGAATCTGCAAAAAAATTTCATATAACTCACATTGCAAGGTTAACCCCCAAAGCCACCTCTGGCAACTGGACTATGGGACTTGTATGCAAATAGGTTGATGATATGATAAATAAAGCCTAGCAAAGCCCCTATGACTGTGTGGGTCAAAGTTTTATACTCCCGTCTTCCAGTGTTAAGTCAATCCTCTGACCATCCAGTCACACATACATTAGACTAAGTCAGCAATATACTGCAAAAAATATATTCGATTGACCCTGATGTGGTAAAAATTACTCGACTTGCCTAGGGAAAGCATATTATGGCATTAATTTGATAAAACTACTCCAGAATCACGTTTTTTTTCAAGTCAGGGTGCTTTTGAGTTACCTCTCTCTTCTCTTTCTTCCTTGTTCGAGTGTTTAAGTGTTTGTCCGTTGTTATAATCACCCAGTAGGAAAGAGATAAAGTAAATTTTCCTGGTAAATGACCCCTGATAATTATGAGATTAGAAGAGTTTTAATTTAGATAAGAGTAGAAGCATGGACAAGGTGTCCTTATTTAGTAAATTATATATAGATGAAAGAGAGAAAAGTAGCCAGGGAAAAGAGTTTTATATCACCACAAAAATCAATGAGTCAATTGGTCAATATCATACACTAAATAAGTTTTGTTTTACTACAAATATAAACCATTCAATCAAAAAATCTTTCAACCAAAAATAAATCAATCAATGAATCGATCGACCGAACAGTCAAGCATTTAATACATATTCCCTGCACTATGTGGTAAACCTACCGCATTTACGATGATGGAAATTTCCATGCATAAAATGCATCTTTATGCATGCTAATTGTTTTGTGGATGCTATACCAAAGTTTCTGATTTATATATTTGTTTGTGTAAAGGCCTGTTGAAATAGTGTGGGGAACATGGTTTACTATATAAAAAAATGTCCCAGAAAGCAAAATGATATACCAACATTCATTTCAAAATTTTATATTTTACATGTGACGTGAAGAGGGTCTAGATGGTACTATATTTAGAGGCATCTCTAGTGACACACTAGAATGTGGGACTGCAGCAGATGAGAATGAGGGGTCCATGGACTTCTCTCATAATACTGACGGTTCTGTGTGGCTCCAATGGTTCTGTCAACATTCTGATGGAGTTAAAGGATTGATGATGATGCCGCGATACGCTCTTCTCAATATCGTTATTAAGGAGATAGAGGTGTATACGTTAGGTATTTACATGTCATGTATTTATGTATGTATGTATGTATGTATGTATGTATGTATGTATGTATGTATGTATGTATGTATGTATGTATGTGTGTGTGTGTGTCTACATATCAATAGTCAAGATGTCAAAAGTGAAAAAAATGCCCGGCTTGAAGTACTAATTTTGGCAGCTTGTTTGGTTAGAGTAAAATATGGAGCCTTCAGAAAATGATGGTGTATATGGCAAATATAATAACATATACAGTTATCAAGTAGATATTTTTTTAAATTTCTAATTGACATATAGTCAGCCTGCAGCTAAGAATATGCACATAGCAATACCATAACGGTGAGTATACTGAATGGGTAACACCACAGATATATTTGTATGTGCATGAACATCTGCACATGAATATTATCGCAAACCTTTACAGTTTTGGTACAGCACCATAAGGAGTATTTTGGGGTTTTCTTTGTTGGTAACTTTGCTTAAGTTGTTTTAGCAGTAAAATTATTCTACCATAATGAACGACAGCCATAGTCGTGAACAATTCTCTTTTGAAGAAATAAGCTAATTATGATGGGATATGTGTTTTGTATGGATGATTTTTCACCGGGGTTATAGGTGATATTAAGTGAGAATGGTGAACTGCTATGGTTACTCATAATTGTTGCATAGTTGAAATGTTTCCAGAAAATGCTCACCTATTACAACATTTGAGGTTCACAATGTGTATGCCTACGTATTATGTAACAAAATTAAAAGAGCGGAGATATTTCGGTCGATAGTTCGCCTGTTATTTCATATTGTCCTCACTTGAGAAGTATTTTTGAGGTATATTATGAATACATAATATTGCAATCAACCAACCACGAACAAACAACACAGACAAGAACTTAATATTAAATGCTTAATTTGAAACAAAAACGTCGTGAACTGTACGAGTTTTCAAATATAAAGGTAACAACACACGTGCATTTTGAATTTGGACATAAGTTGAACATTAAAGAATGTCTCGACATATAAGACAATTATGTTGTTTTGTTTGAGATATATGCAATATCACGTTTCATTGTCTAAAGAATTGAACAAAACACTTTTGATGATAAAATTAAAAAGAGAAGGAACCACTAAGGGGCTTAGCCTGGAAGGATGCAAAATGTAAGGAAATGACTATGTTATATTTCTTGAAGGCATGGCAAGTGTATATATGTTACATGAATACGCGTTATTTTCTCTAAATTATAATGTATATGTGGGTCTTTATCTATATGTATTACTGTCGCCCTTCCTTTTGGAAAGCCGCAGTTGTCTTAAGTCTAACAAATACATTATATTAACCAGTTCTGTCGTTATATGATAAGCACATATCATTATGTTAAAGCAAACATTTCATTACATTATATGAGTACATAATCATATGATGTGAACGTTTCTTTATAGTTTGCAAAGAGATCATTATATGCTGTAGACACATCTTTATATGACGTGAACAAAGTTTTATATGATGTGAACATTTCATTACACGATGTGTACATATCTTAATACGATGTGCATATTTCATTTTATGATGTGAGCATGCCATTATATGATGTGAACATTTCATTATATGATGGGAACATACCTTTATATTATGTGAACATTTCATTATATGCTGTGAACACACCGTTATATGTGTACATATCTTTACATCATGTGAACATACCATTATATGATGTGAACATATCTTTATATGATGTGAAAATACCATTATATGAGGGGCTTGTAAAAATAACCACCAATGCGTTAACTAAAATGTGTGAATGACAACGTCTACACACTCATCAAACACAATTAACATAAACTGATAAGATACAGTATTGACATAAATGTGTTTGTCAACACCTGCATGCAGAGATTGAAAATATTAAAGTATATATATGCATACATGGCCAAACCCACCGCTTAATGTAATCGCAATGGAATGTCCGGTCTGAAAACGACATTTGCTAGACTGTTCGGGCAAGCCCTCACTGCAAACTTTGTTCACTCGAGGTATCGAAAGAAAGCCCGAACGTCTAGCCACAAGATTATGCAATGCACAGGGTTCGTACACTTAAAGAGAAACAAAATTCCTGGACTTCCCACGGTTTTTTTCAGTTTTCAAGGGGTATTCGTATTGATTTCCAGGGCTGTTGACCACCAAAGTATATTTTTGAATGACATCTAATTGTCTGATGTGGAGAAGAAGAATTTAACAAAGGTTCCCATAATGTGTCACAACACATTTAAAAGACAAGCAACACCAATCAAGACGTTTCAAAACCACGTTTGCACGCTAAGATTAAACAGAGAAACATGTCCTATCCCCTAAGTAGTCGTTTCGTCAAGCCGGTGCATTGATCGTGTAAGATTTGAGTCACAGCATTCGTTAGTCTAATTAAGACATATCCAGAAAAAAAAATAAAAACTAAAGTTTGTCCTCATTATTGTATGTTTTGATGTGGCTAGATTCAAAGGTCACCAAAAATATTTTTTTTCTTAAAAGTTTTGAATTAAAACTCCATTTACGTAACGAAATTTTGCCTTATGAATAACTGAATATGTTCAGGCCTTGCGTCTTGATGTTTATATACGGCCACATGTTGCGGAACATCGCGATTTCTCAACTCAAATTGACCATTTAGGAATGTTACTGTACTGACAAACATAAAAAAGTAGTTCATTCCTATTTATCGACGACATGAAAGTCAGAACCGCACTTCACAACCCGGAAATTGAACTGCACTTCCCAAGGCCCTAGTATTGCCATGCGTGAGCTTGTAGCATGTTAGTCCAGCTTGCATGCATAGTTATCCGAGACTCGATTCTGTCAATTGTACCATGGCCGATGACGACAAATCGGTCTTCTAGTTCAAAAAACCGGTCTTCTAATTCAAGTGTCGGTCTTCTAGTTCAAGTGTCGGTCTTCTAGTTCAAAAAAACTGGTCTTCTAATTCAAGTGTCAGTCTTCTAGTTCAAGTGTCGGTCTTCTAACTCAAGTGACGGTCTTCTAGTTCAATTGTCGGTCTTCTAATTCAAGTGTCGGTCTTCTAACTCAAGTGTCGCGTCCGTCTTCTCAGTTTTCTATACTATACTATACTATACTATACTATACTATACTATACTATACTATGCTAATAATACTATACTATACTATACTATACTCTATACTATACTATATACTATACTATACAATACTATACTATACTATACTATACTATACTATTCTATGCTATACTATACTATACTATATACTATACTATACTATACTATATTGTGCTATATACTATACTATTCTATACTATACTATACTATACTATACTATGCTATACTATACTATACTTTACTATACTATATATACTATACTATACTATATTATGCTATATACTATACTATACCATACTATGCTATATTATATACTATACACTATACTATAGTATACTATATACTATATTATATACTATATACTATATTATACAATATATAATATATACTATACTATGCTATACACTACATACTATACTATACTATACTATATACTATACTACACTATAGTACAGTATAGCATAGTATATAGTATAGTATAGTATAGTATAGTATAGTATAGTATGGTATAGTATAGTATATAGTATACTATTCCCGTATTTGTTTGCCCAGAGTTTACTTGTGTTGTTCATCAAATAGAGATGCCAGGATTATGATAGTGGACCCAAGTTACTAGTATTTATTTATGTTTCATTATAGCCTCTTTTCGCCAGTTTCCCGGTGAAGAATTTCACTTTCTTTGAAATTCTTCTTCGTTACAACATGTTCGTATCTATCTGATCGTTTGACCCTTAATGGACCCGAGTCTGGGTGGCATGATTGCCTGTGTAAATATTGGAATGAGTTTTGATATCCAATACTTTGTGTTATTGGTGTCGTTGACATTTTTGGATTGAAAAGATGTTACTTCCGTATTTGAGCTTTCCAACGAAAATTTGAAAGTTGGATGTATTTGGTTTATTTTTTCACTCAAATTATTTAGTTCGACTTGGGTGCCACAAAATATCATGAAAACGTCATCCCTGAAACGTGTCCAGAGTGATATTTTATTCGTATGGATTTCAATAATGCGACTTTCCAGTTCATGGAATGCTATGTCGACTATTTCGGGTGATGCCCAAGAGCCAATGCTACATACACATGTTTGTGTGTAGAATTCTCCATTAAATTTAAATGTGTTTTTCGTGAGAATCACATAATAGTTTTAGGAGATACACTGGTGGTGATTTTGGAATGCTAAAGTCGATTGTTTGTGTAACTGGCGAGTCAAGTGCTTTGACAACTGACTGCATTGCGTCAGACTGCAACGTATTTGTGTACATATATACCACGTCTAAAGCCGGTCATCCTCACATGAGATCCCATTGGTATAGTATAGTATAGTATGGTATAGTATAGTATAGTATAGTATAGTATAGTATAGTATAGCATGGCATGGCATGGCATGGCATGGCATGGCATGGCATAGTATAGTATAGTATAGTTTAGTATAGTATATTATAGTATAGTATAGTATAGTATAGTATAGTATATAATATAGTATCGTATATACAGTCGAGCCTCGTTAGAACGAACTCGCTTATAACGAAAACCCGGTTAGAACAAACACAATTCAAGGGTACCGATCCCTTGCTATTGTTTCCTATGTAAATAATGACGTTTAGAACGAACGTACGTTTCACAAAAACCCGTTTACAACGAACACATTTTCCTCTAGAGAACAATGGTTTTCTAGACCTACAGCGAAGATTTGAACTGTAGTATAGTATCGTATAGTATATACTAGTAGTATAGTATAGTATAGTATAGTATAGTATAGTATAGTATAGTATAGTATAGTATGGTATAGTATAGTATAGTATAGTATAGTATAGTATAGTATAGTATAGTATAGTATAGTATAGTATAGTATAGAATACTGAGAAGACGGACGCGACACTTGAGATAGAAGACCGACACTTGAGATAGAAGACCGACACTTGAACTAGAAGACCAACACTTGAGTTATAAGACCGACACTTGAGTTAGAAGACCGACACTTGAACTAGAAGACCGACACTTGAGTTAGAAGACCGACACTTGAACTAGAAGACCGACACTTGAATTAGAAGACCGGTTTTTTTAACTAGAAGACCGACACTTGAATTAGAAGACCGATTTGTCCCTCCTACCTCCAACTTAGAGTCAAGTTGTTTAGCGTTAAGTCGGTAATATAGACTCGTGCACTATGGCGTTGAATGCCTGCCAATATTCGAAAATACAATACTGCAATGACTATATGCAATACTGCAATGACTATATGCAATACTGCAATGACTATATGCGATATGACTACATGAGATGACTACATGCAATATGACTACATGAGGTGCTAGGTGACTACATGAGGTGACTACATGCGATGTGACTACATGAGATGACTACATGCGATATGACTACATGAGATGACTACATGCGATATGAATACATGAGGTGCTAGGTGACTACAGTACATGCGATGTGACTGCATGAGATGACTACATGTGATATGACTACATGCGATATGACTACATGAGATGACTACGTGCGATATGACTACATCCATAAGTAAAAAGACGCAATGCTAATTATTATGTTGCCATTTTTGTTTCCATTGTTTTGTCTACCTGAACAATTACTGTGTCGTGCCAATCACATGTCCAAAGTTGATGGACACAGCAAACGCTCCCAGGTCATATAAATCCATAACGTAAGACATGTCTACCCATCAAAAACTTTGACATTGACAAAACAAAAATGGTCGGAGACAATGATACGCAATACACCACAGTACAGTCGGCTTCAGTGAACACGGGCCGTTACATAATTACGAAAAAAAATTACCAACCTTTGCATGTACACTTTAAGTACCCCTGGCCTGCAACAAAGGTATACATGTACAACGTAGTTCACATTGTGAAGATCATTTAATACAATGCACTGGAACCTTTCATCTTTATTTCAGTCTATTGCATGTCAGCAGTCAGTTACCATATACCTTCGGGAATATAATAATAATACTAATCATAATAATAATCACAATAATAATAATAATTATAAAATAAGTATATAATAATACTATTTTTTATAATAATCAAGTTTATTTGAATATTACCCACGCTACCTGGGGTAGTTTTGTATGCTGAGTTCAAAAAAGGGGGTCATTTTATGAACATCGGTTGCCATGGTAACCAAAATCACCATAATATGTTAACCATTTTTTCCAAAATTTGACATAAAACATCGAAAAAAAGATAATACAGTGAAAAAATGCCCTTGTATTAGACACGTATGAGTTAGTGCTACCTGGTGTAACATAAATTGTTAAAATTGGATAGCTGTTTCCATGGAAACGTATGGTAGATGTGAAAATAATGTTTTCATTATATACACATACATCTCACAAATAACATTATAAATCTGATAAATCTCTTTTTATTTGCACAATTACCCTACTACCAAGGGTAGTTTGTAATGCTGAATTCAAAAAAGTGGTCATTTAATGAACATCAGTTGCCATGGTAACCAAAATAACCATATTATGTGATTTTTTGAAAAATTAGACATAAAACACTTTTAAAATTTAAAATCTAGGAAAAAACATAATTGCTGTTTGAATGTATGGGTTGGTGATATATATATTTTAATAAGGTTTCATGATTTTTGAAATTATCTGTATCAAACCTATGCAATTCTAAAACTCTAAAATCACCAGAATGAATTGTAACACTAGTAGAAAAAATAGTACAGTTTACGACACTTTCCGTACTATAGTTCAGATTGAGTTCAATTCTGTACTTTTATGCTGATGAGGTGGACGTTTCTGTACTTTCCCATTAGCGCCTGTCTAATCGGATTATACTCGATCTGAAAAATAGTTCAGATTGCGAGTCGGAAGTGATTTGAATACATTTGCATTTAGTTCAGAATATATTCATGAGTTCACCCCCATAACCGGGCAGTAAACAAATGAATATTCAAATCTATCTCGCCTGCATGTGATTCAAGGCGTGTACACTAATTGTTTGACCCACAGAAAACTAACAGTAACACTATTTAGTTAGTTAGTTGTCTGTGTTTGACCACATGAAGGCGGAGGGGGAGGGTGCAAAAGAAAAGGGTTACACACATGTACAGTGTATGATATGATGAGAGCTACATTTAATGTACATGTACATACGAACTGACATGTATACGTACATGTACAACTACGCTAGCATGTAAACGTTAGCAAAAACTCTTACTACTACCTCAGACCACTAAAATACTAGAGTGGTCTCAGCTACTACTACTTGCAAAAAGTATTTACAAGCATTTCCATGTAGGTCAATGAAATATCACCTATGTGGGTTATACTTCAATAGTCGGTCAAACAGCGTAAAGGTCTACATTCTACAATGACAGACATGATTGTTCAACTCGGTGCGATCTAAGATGAATTCACGGTGTATATTTGGTTACGTCGCCTTTGAATTGATGATGACGACTCGTCCGACCTAGACTGTTCTGGTCCAGTTTCAAGTGAAAGTCAGAATTATCACGGTGCCATTGATTATACTAACTGTGATGAAACTCGCCCACTCTAGTCTCTATGACTTCATTAGCCCCAAAATGCAAGAACTTAATAATGGTATTGTAAATCGAAGTTCATGCATGCTCTGACTGTCGCCTGTTTTTTGTTTTCTTACATTGTATACAATTTTGAATTGTTAGCTTTGTATTTCCTGCATTAATGTTGAAAACTGGTCTTTTTACTGTGCGTCTTCAATGCGCAGGTAAAATAGTGTGTTAATCTAGCATCGTGAGTACGCGCTCGCTTATGGTTTCGCATACCTTGGACTGCCTGTCATTCAGTATTGTTTTAGCCTATTTATTTCTAAAGAAAAATGGTCTGTAAAGGGACTGCTTTAGTTGTCACAGTGCCTTTGTGGATTTATAAATCGATTTATGACAAGTGAGTCTACCTATTTTTTTTCCGACCCACTCAGTCAAGGAGTGCGATACACCAATCACCGTGTATTTAGCTTTGTATACAGTGTATGGATAATAGCAAGTTTCGGGACTGAAAAATCATAAATTGTTTGTTAGACTTATTTTTTATTCAATGTAATCTGGGTTGATTGGGAATTTTCAGATATCAGGATTTAAACCTCGGATTTCAACTCAGAAAGGCTATATTTTTTGCCTCAGTCTGAATTATATTAGTAGAACTCTCACCAACGTTCCCAATGTGAAGTGATCTGAAAGTTGGTGAGAGGTCCTCACGTTGGATTGCAGCACTGCATGTTCTTGCCGAGAAGATAAAGAGGTGTAGTAATTATGGTTTAAAACTGACTTTTACAAACGCCAGTCGTGTAGGGTCTATGATTTTTTATGTTGTGGATGAATGCGGCACTTTGATCTGAACCTCAGACCACTATAATAGGAACAGACTAGAATCGCTTTTTGTTTTAGGTGTAAATGGGGCTCTAAACCCATCTTCTCTGTCGTGCATGGTTACCCTTCAAACCTGCTTCAAGCCGAACGTTGTGCAAAACGATACTTCGTGTCTTTACGGGTTTTTTTTGCAATTGTGTTTTAGTGGCCTGAGTCTGAACAAGTGTTCATACAGTACAGCAAAGTCCCACCAACAAAATCCATAGCAATAGATGCAGGAAAACCTCAGTATGGGCGACGGTGAAATCATGGTGTTAATTCTAAAACTTTTGAAAGCAAGAACATATGTTTGTGCAACTTTTGTATTAAAAGCATACCATTCCAATTCAAGGACAACGATTTTGTTCAGAAATGGTGGTAGGACTATAATCCTTCCTACCTCCTTCCTTCCTACCTCCATAGTTCAAAACCGCTGATCGTAACTGCATGGTACAGCGCATCTACATTTATTTCTGAGTTCCGGAGGGCATTATTTGATAAGTACCCCATTCGTCCCTGTATTAGATCTTGTATAGTCATAACATTACAAAGATATGTGATTGTTGTGATCATTTCATTTGCTCATTATGTATTCAAGTGTAGTCAAATTTTCTTAGGTGTATGAGCAACTTTACTTCACCAATAAATTCTACTTTCTCACGAGTATTGTAAAATAACATGGCTATAATATGATACTACACAGCACGTTTTAGACGTATTTGCATATCAATGTCATCTTCAAATTTTCTTGAAGAATTCTTCATCCAGATACTCTAACATACCTGCACACCAAATGTCAGCCCATTCAATCGATTAGTTTTGCGGCTGTCATTCATTTTTACTTTGAATTCTTTTATTTACAAAACAAATGACAGTTTTTGACCCCAAAAATGACCAAAAACAGAAAATTGAAAATATCTTGCTGTCATAAACAAATATGAATAGACTTCTCGATAAAATTCCATTTACTCATTGGGAACATCGAACGTACAATGTCAAAAAGTCGCACTGGCGCAAAGTATCATGGGAAAACTTTCTTTGGCACACCTCACTTAGGAAATATAGCCGCAACAAAAAAGTTAATACTGGGATCATGTCTTTTTAAATTTAGCCTTTACCTTATAGAATAGAAGTATCAAAAGTGTATGCACTAACAAGTATCTGTGGTTTGTGCAAACATGCCAAATCGCTGATGATTGTTAAACAATAAAACTTTGCATACCATTGTCATTAATAATTCTACGTTTTACTTCTGAATCAGTTCTAAACACTTACGATTGAAATGATCGTCAACGATACGCTGATTTGTAGTTGAGGGTAATTAAAAATATTTCACAATGACGATTTCGACCATTAGCCGATGGAGGTGACCCCAACCAAACCTGTCACAAGATGTAAACTTGCACACTTTTTGTGTGTCAATATGTCTGTTCTGGTCAGTCTGTTTTGGGAATTTATGGTACACTCACTGTCGCAGTTTTCAGCCAGGGTCACGTTATTCGACGATTACTATTTGGATAAACACTGCAAAAAAGTAACACCCGTCATTGTTGCTTAGACATTTTCCTAGGGTCTTTTTCAACATGATTTATAGTAAGAAGTAACTTTGTTGATGGTGTAGTCACTGAATTTATAACCCTACATCGATGACTTAGTAATTGAACACGCAAATGAATTATCATGAACACTGATCTACAACCGATCCGACCCTGGGATTCGATCACAATTCATGGCGTCGCTTGCCAGTCTATGTCTATGTCTTGGTCACGCAAACGTGAACACTCTGATATCTGAAACACTTCTTTGCTCCAGATACGCACCTTTTTTTCATGGAAAATGTCATATAGTTTGAAGTAAGCTGGGAGAAAATATTAATGAGATATTTGTAGATTTAAATAAGAGTGAAATGATAGTCAAGTGATTTTGAACCATCTCCGTGTATTTTGCTTTAGCGAAAACACTGACAACTACTAGTATGTGATCGCCCGGTCGTCAAATTGCAAAGAACAATGAAGAACAGCTGAACACCTTCCTGTGGTCATCTGTTCCTTTCCGTACCGACTCTCAATTGTTTTGCTGCGTTTACTTGTATATCTTTAATAACAATAGTTTTTTAACTAACACCAATGTTCTTCCACTTTCTTTGCTTTCAAAATCAGTCACTTACTGTTGTAGCCAGTCAAAGACAGCCATCCTCAACTGGAAACACACCATGACAACAAAGATATACCAGAAAGTCATGACGTTTTGAATCATATCATTCGGCCCCCAACCCTGTTTTTGACAATTAAAAAATGCTCTACTACCCATCACAGCCAGTATCAATCAGACTTTTTCCATATATTATATTCCACCCTAACTTAACCCATATGACCGCCCCATTTATAACTCGTATGTCCGGACATGAACATGATTGGCTTTTCGCTGACCAAGGGGTATGAGACCATATGTGGAAGTGGGGGATAAGCTTATCAAATATGACCGTAGTTCCATGTAAATTAAAACTTATAGTTATGCTTATAGTCGTTACGTTTTCAGTTTATTGTGGTACCCGCTTGATGCTTTCTCTGAAGATGCCGACGGGATCAGTCTAAAATTCAGTTCTGGTGTATAAACTACAATGTATCACACATATCATGACTCTCACTATCCAATCCATCGGCTATACACTGGAGAACACAAGGACTATACTGACTGTTTTCTATCCAGCACGAAATAAATTGAGAATACGTGGAACTTATATGTACATGAACAGTAGCTCCGACAACTCTGACAAGTCTCTATATACCCCACCAGGCCTCTTTGCTGGAGTTCGCGGAGCGTGTGTTGTCAGTGCTAATCTCGTCTAGTTCCTATCACCGTGTTCCTAAACAGTATCGTTACCATTTACACCTCCACTCACTAAACTTGGTTTAGTCATAGAAAATAGAGAGGACCCTCTCTATTGTCTATGGTTTAGTTAGATACCAATTGGCATCTGGACTAGAGCTAATCACGAGTCCATCACAACGTGCATGCATCATTTTCTGATGTCCGCATTTGATTTGGACATTGAAGTAAATGATTTTACATTTCTGAGCCTCATTCGGTATTTTTCCACTGTTCTATATGTGGTAGCTACTACTTTTGGCACAATAAAAAAAAAGATGTTACGAAGACGAAAAAAAATATAATCGAGATGCACGATAAACATTTTTGGAAAAAAAGTCACATAAATGACTGCAGTATCCATATTTTTAATTGGCATGATTGAAGACTTTAAAAAATGAATGATGATAAAAGTGAGATTTTGCCTCAGTGATGGTTTTTCTATACAAGCGATAACATCACGATACCGGGTACTTCACAAACATTATCTCACTGACTTCAAAACCATAGTGACTAAATCGTTTCGTACAATTAGACGGCATGATGTTTTTTACGTCTCGCACAAGCATATACAATGGTACACTTTACCAAATTGTAATAGACCATGTAAATATTACATTGACCGATGCAGATCTTGCTCGCGCAGGTTGGGTAGATTTATATGCTACGTTATGCCTTAGGCCTAAAAAATAACTGTTTGGTTTCTGTTACCCGACCCACCTAGTTTTTCACTGCCGACCCTTAACTTTTTTTTACGTGTTCTTGAAAAACTAACAAAATCGCAACAATTGTGAAGTCTCACGAGACATAGTGGATGCAGAAACTGACATCAACTTAAAAAGACAATATAAAACTGTTCCTCCAATCTGTAATGGTTGTACATCTAATGGAAAGAAGCCAATAACACAGAGATCATTTGGAAAAAATGGAAAACCAGAATTAGACACTCGCACATGAATAAAAATAAATCTACCTACCCCACCTATTTATTTATTTTGCCTAATCGGAACAACACAATTTTTTTAATAGGCCTATTTCCTAACTCAAGCTTAAATTATTGGACCCTTGTGAACCAAAAATGTGCGAAAATACAACGCCAAAATAGTAACGCTTTGCACGGTTTTCACACTGAGCAATACGATTAGATCATAGACAGTGAAGTTCTCCAGTGTCTCTGGTTAGACCGACAACAATGAAACCGTTAGCGGGATCTCAGAGTCATACTCATTCACATACAATTTTTTATGGCTGTTCACGTTGGTTAGCAACATCTCTGTCTTTGAGTTTGAATGAAATCGCTGCCATTCCCTACAGGAAACTGTTCTATGGAATTACATGCCAGGAGCGCTTTCAATATCATAGAATGTTTTGTTGATCTTTTTTTTTCTTTTTTTCTTTTTTTTTCTTCTTTTTTTTTGGGGGGGGGGGTCGACAACTTTTACCAAGACAACCATTATATTAATCATTATAGTAACTACCTAGCATGGCTAATAGCCATACTGAGGTAGAACTGTAGATTGCTAAAATGTTATGGGTTGCTGGTTGTACACAACCTCAGCATATGCCACTTGACTTTCAGGCATTAATAGGTGGCAGAAATAGTCCGCACCAGGGCCGCTCTGTAGTCCGCATAAAAGGGTGACTAAGCCCAGACAATATTGTCCAGACCAGATTTGGAGGTGTGAACGCATTTAAAGCTGACTCGGTTCTAAATCTTGGTGCATATTCATGAGGTCGACACCTAGAAAATGAACCATGTGTACATTTCTTTTGTCTTTTGTTAGTTAATTTATGCGGGTAAACTGTGTCTTCACTAACATTTTCCACTAAAAGTTTCAAAATTGTCTTGTTTTTTGAAGGACTACTATAATAATATTTCACCGCCCTTGCTTTATTGTCATATCAGGAAAGTCAAGAACTTGACAAAAGCTATTCAAAACAAAGTAATCAAAGTTGTAAAACCAAAATGGTGCCGTGGAGAGTTGTGTCTGGTCATGTTCTGATCATGGAAGTATAACCCACGGTCTGATCTAGTAGCAGTATATCAACGACGAATCTACATTACAAACAAACAAACAAACAACACACACACACACACACACACGGTGATATTAAAAAGCACGCAACACAAAGGTTGGTTCACATCCCTCGCATCAGTACCGGTACCCATTCTACTGAGTTATAAATATAAATCACATTCTCAGCTACAACATTGAACTTGTATGATACAAAAATCTTCAGAATGTGCGGGCCATATTTTCACTACCGGCATTGGCAGTCACCATCACTGCCTTTAAAAAAAATTAATACAGATAAATGGAAGCAAAAACAATCCTCTTGACGGTAGTTTAGTAGTCAGTTATGAATTATGTAACGTTAAATAACGCTATTCAAATATTTCCCTCTATGCCTCCCATATACCGATAGTAAATCTTCAAACATCCATACAGACATGCGGACTTTGCTCCCTACTAGATACATCCATGTTTTACGTTACTTTCGTATTGCAAATTTAGCTGATGATGTCATGTCAAAGCCCCGTGGTCTAAAAACCTGAATCTCCGTACATACATTTCGATATGAAATTATTTATCCGTGATGTTTAGAATTTTGGTCGGTCAATATAGTTTCAATGACCAAGTGTGACCCCCACTGATGTCTAAAGTACTAATATCAGTACCTGACCGGCCATGGCCATGGCCTTGTTTTTGTTTTTGATTTTCTTCAATATTCAAATCTACGTAATGTCTGGTTTGTTAGGCCATAAATTCCAAGCATATTTACCATGATATCACAAATATAGACCAGTTACAGAAAGTAATAAGTGTCAGCAAAATACTGTAATATCGACACTGTTTCACGGATTTTAGGGACGCTGGTGCTTGGATTATTTTACGGTTGACATTACCTAGCCAGTAATATAAGGAGTAGTACATGGGTATTTTATCCCTGGACTCTCTGTCTGTTTATATCGAAATGGAATAAGCTGAAACAGTTCTTCTTTGAGCAGGAAATATGTTGTGATTATGGATATTATATATATACATGTATATAATTGCCAACACATCGGCAACGAGAGTAATGACATTGACTATACGTAATATGTAAAGATGTAGTGTAAAATTGGAATACGGTCGTCAGGAACTAGATTAGGGTAGGGGGAGGCTCAGGAGAAAAATTGTTGTCACGGGAAAAAAAACGAATTGGGACGTGCGTGAAAATTCGGATTGTCTGAAAGGGGCCCGGAGTCACGTACAAATATTTTGCTCATGAGTTGAACCAAATTTAACTCCAGGAGCAGACGTTTAACAAGCGTATTTTTAAAAGGGTGACTGGCAGAGAATGTGTGTCTCTTGAAGGGTAGACAATATACTCGCGATAGACTATGGGTTTCAGGCCACTGTGTCAGACGTGGTCTTGGAGGAGTCAGTACAATTCCTCCAAGAGTGGTAAGAGGCCAAGCCTGAAATAGACGGGTTTGCAAGTAGAAGTTTACATGCCTTGTCTGTGGTTTACATTGTGCACGCAAAACATCCCACAAAACCGGCCATAACTAAAGCGGCATATCAGTAAATATGAAAAACGTGATCTTGGTAATTTGGATACCAGTTCTGAAAATATTCTCCGGGAAAATAGGTTAAAATGAACATCAAGATAGCTGCCTATTTCCCATTGTTTATAAATCGTCAAGAGGTTAAGCTATCCACTCAGATGAACCACTCTTTGTCACTTTATAATCTGGCATTATACATGGGATAATTTCCAAAATGTACATGTTTTATCGTTTCATTTTGGACTTTATAGAAGTTGATGACTAAAATTACCTTACCCTCGATGAAAGTTATGAATGCGACTAGGTTTTACCATAGACAGGGTGGAGGGTCTATGGTTTTACCTACTAGAATTAGTTGCGACAAGATTGTAAATGCACATGGGCGAGTTTTGCCAGATTGCTTTATTTCAAGTGATTTGAAAATTGTGAATGGCGGACTTGGCCGTGGTCCATCGAATTGTCGAGTACTACCGTGGTGGCACTAGTCGTTCCTCACTGGAACGGCAAGTGCCACCTTATGGCGATATTTATTGTCTTTGAACCTTTCTCAACAAATAAATCACACATAACTCCCCAAACGCTTCCATTCTAGAAATCCGGTGCCGACCCTAAACCTTTTTAATAAAGAAGAAAAATCAGTAAAATCGAGAAAATTGTGAGTGAAGTCTTGCCAGAAATGGTCATCAACTTAAAAAAGACAATAAAAAAACGCGGTTCTTCCAATCTGGAATGCAGAGCAGATGTCTTTGAAATAGAATTATTTAGTTTGGTTTAAAATTTAGTTGAAGTGGGCACAAAACTTGATTTGGTTCTGACTGTTCTGAATTTAGGGACACGAAATCGTCTCCCTGATGGCAGGAGTTCAAAGTGTTGGGACATAATGTGGCCTTTGTCATTTACCATTTTCCCAGCTTTGTTTTGTACACGAGATGTAAACATTTCATTCAAATTAGTCTACTTTTCACTCAATACTTTACTAAACACATTTACAATTTTGTTCAAGACACTCTTGTAGCTAGTCCCTAGACTACCAAACCAGCACAAAAAAGAAAATGTTAAACCGACTCAAAACTCCGATAGAATGTCTGTAATACCTTGGCATTTACAAAATTTTAGGCCCCTCAATTGTTGTAGACAGTAAACTCTAGATTGACATTTCTTGTTAATGAAATCTGTGTTGGCCTTAACATTTGATTTATTATCCAAGACTGTTCCTATATATATATATATATATATATATATATATATATATATATATATATATATATATATATATATATATATATATATATATATATATATATATATATGTATATATATATTATATATATTTAGTCACCTGTTCAACTTTAACATTGTCAATAAAAAGGTCGGGCACTACTTTAGGGTTCTTCCTAAAGTCGACCTTTCGTCCAAGTAGTTTTCTTTACACCAAGTAACAAACCTATCAACTTCATCGAAATAAGTACGGTCAGAATTTGACAGGTCAACTAATGCAGAGTTATCAGAATATTTGATAAGTGGATTTGTATCGGTACCTGATGAGCAGTCATTTGTGTAAAGTGTAAATAGTTTGTGTGAGAGTATCGTGCTCTGTGAGGCACCCCTAAATGTTGAATGGAAGGCTGAACTTAATTTTTGGTAGCGAACAAACTGGGAAAGGTTGACAAGAAAATCCATTATCCAGAGGATGAGTTTGGGGTTAACGTTTAAATAACTAAGTTTATGAGCCATCATGTTTGGTTGACTTCTGTTAACGACTGATGAAAAATCAATAACCAATAGTCTTACAAATGAACTTGGTTTTTCAAGATGTGTATACGCATCGTGAAGTAATGTGAGAGTTGCATTATCAGTACCTCTATTACTTTAATATGTAAATTGGTATGGGTCAAGGTGTGAATGTTTTTGTGGGTTTTGACAAAGTAAAATACGCTCGAAGCATTTCATCACAATGGAAGTCAGTGCTACAGGACGATGCCTTGGAAGTTTTTAGGGACCGGACAGATGGTAGATGTTTTCCAAATGGTTGATATCGTATGATCATTGTACGACCAATTGAACAATCTACTGGAAACACTAGCTAACTGCGATGCATAGACATTCAGTAACCTACCACATATGTTATCAGGACCCATAGCTTTCCTTATATTTAGTTTCTTAAAAATAGACAACTCGTTTATCACTGATTTCAAATTAACGTAACTCTTCTTTTCTTCTTATTTACTCTCAAGATCTAACCCGATGTTATCTATTTCCTTTCCAAAATCGTGAATATCAAAGCGACAGTACATTACAACTTCGCCTCGCCACCACCCTGTGTTGCTTGGCAAGGTGGTAAATAAAACAAGTTTGCCTTTGGGATTATATTAACTGGGATTGTCGACACTGAATAATCCGGTCAATCATGGCACTGCGCTCATTGTATGTCACGGCGTACAAGTATAAACGACGTTCATACTTCCATGACCATAGTTTCTGCGACCTGTCATTTGTTTGACCATAGACACTCCACCTTTGTGGAGGGTCCATGGTTTGATGGGATGCGTTAATTCTGGCAAACTTGTTTGGCAAATCGATCTGACGCAATATAGCTTGTGACCGTGGCATGCATAGCTTGGGTCAAAATCTATAACACCATTAAAGTATAAATAATGTTTAAACTTCCACGATAACACATACCTTTGAGAAATTATACTGACAGTATAATTACTCCAAGCACAGACTATTCTCGTGTCAAACTCCGACACGAACTTGTTTTTCCTTGAAGAGTATATCTCGTGAGACCTATGGAAATTATCAAAATCTATATTGTAGTTGAAAAGAGCAAGAATGAAAAGAGGGGAAATTTAAGGGACATCATTTCTATATACACGTGTATTGTGCAAAGAACCCGATATCTTTGACCGCGTTGCCGTCAACCGAGCAATGGTATATATATATATATATATATATATATATATATATATATATATATATATATATATATATATATATATATATATATATATATATATATATATAAGAGGTAAGTCATAAACTGAAGGAAAAGTGCTCAATACTGAGAAGTAGAGCTGTATTTACACAAAGTACACAAGTTATGGTACGGAGGCCGTTACGATCTTCAGACGACTAAATAACGGAAATTCAAGTGATAGAATTCGATGCGCGTTGTTGAGTGACATGGTGGAATGATAGAATGTATTTGTTTTCGTGGACGATTTAGTGGACGATCTAGTGGAATTAATCTCTAAAAAAAAAACATGAATCATGGTCTGAGTACTTCACAAATGTATTCAATGCTCAAGTCCAAAGTGATGAAAGTTTCTCGATTTCCATGATCTTATCAGATCCACCTTGATAGACATAAATTCAGGCATTAATGGTGAGATTAATATCCGACTGTAGTCTTTTGGACAAGGTAATTACTTTGATAGTCTAGTTCCTATACTGTATCATTACCATTTATACCTCCACTCAAAGTATAGTCAGAGTCGTTACTCTAGAAGTCTTGAAATGCATGAGATGCAATTTAAAATTCATTTACAGCCACCCACACAGTCATTAACATCATGTCTTTGTTAATAAATCACAAAACTCTAACCAATAACACAGTCCCTCATAAAGTTAGTGTTTATTGGGACAGTAATGTTCAAATGTGGTATATTTGTCAGCCCATGATGCTACTTATATACTGTTTACATCACCAAAACATTTAGGTTTCACTGATTGGGTGAACAACTTTTTGTGCTATTTGAGGGGCTTTTGGCTAGACGTGGTTTAGTTAGAAACCATATTGGCATCCAGACTATTACTTTGAAGGAGATCATTGAAGAACAATAAAAATAAAACTCAAGGTGTGGATATGGGATCAGTGTGGCATTCTACATAGACATTCTCCAACAATTCTTGTAGACATGTTATGTAACCATTTTTTCTTCACGAAAGGCATGTTCCCACAGGAATCAATGGGGTAGGGGTTTCTAACATTGTCTTTTGAAAGTAAATTACATGTATGTCAAAACTAAAATTATTTTATTTACTAAGAGATGAAATTCTTAAGAAAATTGAAAAGTGGTTATTGGTGGTCATAAACTCGACGTTGTTCGCTTTTTATGAATATCTAGGCGTGATTATGTCAAGCAGTGGTCTATGGTATTTAGCGCTTGCAGCTCAAGCGAGTAAAGCAATGATTGCGGTCATGAGTCAACTTGCAAAACTTGGGGACCTCCTAGTCAAAACTAAATTTAAAAGTTTTTGACTGTAAACTATTACCGATATTAAATTATACAGTGGAGATTTTGGGTTTTAATAGGTCTACTGAAACTGAACGTGTTCAAAGTAAATTTCAGTGTTATATTTTGAGTCGTATATAAACATATATGTAGTCTTTGAGTATGGGAGCTACAAAAATGCTTGACAAGTGTTCATTACGGGAAGTAGGCTGAAATGTTTTGAGATTGCTGAACGAGAGCTGCAAAACTTTAACCTCAGACCACTTCTCCTCAGCCCTGGTTCAAGTTCTTAGGTCATAGTGGTGTAAACTACATCTCAGACCACAATGTAGTGACCTGAGACTACATGTACATGTAGGCCCTACCTACTGGTATATTATGTAACTGCACTTGACGCCAGTGTGATTTCTAACTAAACTGTGTTATTGAAAGAACCGATGTGACGTCATCTGTTTTCTTTGTACCTGACACAATCCTAGCTGCTGTATTTTGGGCATGTTCAAGAGGGACAATGTTTTTAGCTGGCAGCCCATACAGAAGGGCCATTCAGTAGTCAGGTATCGATGATATAAGTGCATGACCAAGGTTCTGACAAACTCCGTTTGTAAGATACTGGCGTATGCGACCATAGACAGTGGAGGGGCCCCCTCCACTGTCAATGCAATGATATGATGCGACCTATTGTTCGGGGGTGAAAAAGAACTGATCTACATGTCAACGAGATGTGCTTCTTGAGGTTATAACGGTCATCAATTGTTACACAAATGGTACATGCTGAATCCACTAACTGCACAGAAGACGATCCCATGTTGATGTGGTTCATGAGACGAGGAAGCCTGTTGAACTGAGACGTGATAAGGAGGACCTCGGTTTTGCCATCATTAAACTAGCTTATTTTGGGTCGTTTAATATCATGTGCAACAGTTTCCATAGACAGTGGAGGGGCCCCCTCCACTGTCAATGATGCGACCTATTGTTCGGGGGTGAAAAAGAACTGATCTACATGTCAACGAGATGTGCTTCTTGAGGTTATAACGGTCATCAATTGTTACACAAATGGTACATGCTGAATCCACTAACTGCACAGAAGACGATCCCATGTTGATGTGGTTCATGAGACGAGGAAGCCTGTTGAACTGAGACGTGATAAGGAGGACCTCGGTTTTGCCATCATTAAACTAGCTTATTTTGGGTCGTTTAATATCATGTGCAACAGTTTCCATCTTAGTTACTGTAGTTGACGTATGTGATTGGGGAAATATATTGGTAAATCTGGTTGTCGTCTGCATGTTGTTGCATATTGAGATTTTGATGTCGGATTAGCTTTCCAAGTGGTGATGTGTATAGACAGCATACGCGTGTAAGAGTGGACCAAGCACAGGGTTTTGTGACACTCCACACTGCAAATGTTTGGTTTCTGATATGCCTTGTACAGAAATGGACTGTTGTATATCTTTGAGGTATAAAGACTCTAGTCGAATGCCTGTAATACCGAGCTCGGAATAAACTTGAAATTATGCTGGAGTCAGAATTTACGGGGGGGGCATGAACAAAATTGAGGTTCAAAGGGAGGGGGGCATGACAATTGTGATGGTCTGAAAGGGCCCCCGAATATTCTGCTCATGATTTGAACCAAAATTAAACCTCAGGAGCAGTTGTTTACCAAGTAAATTTACATTTGTATAAGTGTATGCCTCTCTCTCTCTCTCTCTCTCTCTCTCTCTCTCTCTCTCTCTCTCTCTCTCTCTCTCTCTCTCTCTCTCTCTCTCTCTCTCTCTCTCTCTCTCTCTCTCTCTCTCTCTCTCTCTCTCTCTCTCTCTCGTCGCCGTATGTCTCCTTCTCTCTTGCTCTATCTCTCTGTGTGGAGACTTTGTTGAACATTCAAACCACAGGAGCAATCGTTTACCTTGTACTTTGCAAAATTGTTCACTTCATTTACCTACCACACATTTAATTATTAGGCAGCCAATGGCCAAACGAATGTGTGTGTCTGCCAAAATATCTATGTATTAGTTAAAGCGTAGGTAATACAGTTGTAAAATAATTTAATGAGAGTACAATTTGGGTATTGAAGACAATTTTCAAGTACTTTATGGCTTCCAATAATGTGTATGGTTTGAAATATTATGCCGCTAAATGGCCTCCTACATGTCCTTATTTTTCAAACAATTGCCTACTGTGGGAGGGGGACACACCCTCCCCACTAGTTATCGAAGGGGGGTGCCGTTTCTGTCAAGACATAGGATTCAAAAAGAAAACTCTGCTGGTTAAGTTTTTCCAAGTACAGGTTACAGCCCAATGAGCCCACATCCATTTGTAAAGAAATCTCTATGTCTGATATGTATGGACACTGAAGTTGATTTCCACTGTTAGCTTACAGTGTGTCATATAGTGTACCATACTGTACTTCTCTGACGTGTATGGGGAGGGGGTAATGTATAATTGCATATTAAAATATGTGCAGCCGGGGGGGGGGGGTATGGACGTCGCCATCTTTCAAGCGCTAAATTACCTGTTAATCGAGATTTGTTTCAAAACATTAGCATGGTTGATAATATATGTGAAAGGGGTAAACTAAGAATGGTTTCTGGGATCGCCTAAGTCAACACGACATATATTGTGGATGGTCTGAGATATTCGATTACGATTCACATCGTCCGATTTCCAATCGTCCCAATATCCATATTAACATTCTTTATCGTTTCAAAATCACAAAAATGCATATGTCGTGGTGGGGTGAGTACCGACTCTAGTTTGGTCTCCGCTCTCTCTCTCTCTCTCTCTCTCTCTCTCTCTCTCTCTCTCTCTCTCTCTCTCTCTCTCTCTCTCTCTCTCTCTCTCTCTCTCTCTCTCTCTCCCGTCTCCCCCTCTCTCTCGTCTCCGTATCGAAACTTATTCAGTCATAAAATCATCAGGTTTCTGACAATTTCCAATACCTGTTACAAGAAAGACTGCAGTACAAGAATATTTGGTTAGCTACATGTATTACATCTGATGCCTTATACGTGACACGCACGATAATTGTCCAGTTTGCATCAGAGGGTGTGCCTCGCCTTCTGTACATGTGCCGTACGTCTGGCTTGTCTGTCAGTGTCACATTTTGCTTCCCCTCTTCAGTTTTCTCAGATGTTTTAAGAATTTAAATATAGTCAGTGTCTGATCGACAAAAATTCTTTCCACTGAAGTTTAGAAAACATTTAGTGCAACTCTACGTAAACGTCATGTTGATGCATCATACATCATCATGAGACGTCACATTGACCTCACACTTCGCTTCGCGCTTCCTTCAACGTCCGGTCGTTATGAAACTAGTTCGAAGGCTTTCGCTAGCGATAGCGTGGCCAGTCTTGTTTTACTGCGTAATCGTCTAATGTTTTCCAAATAATTATGAATTAATTTATCTTTTTGTTTACACTTTGGGTATTTTACTTGCTATTAGAACTCCCGGGCAACTCATATTTAATTTTCCAACCTTAGAATTTGTTCAATGATCGTCAGGTTTGAGTACTTTCCTAAGCCGGTCCCACAACTGTTATACTTGGGCGTTGTGACCGGTAACCGGCTATTATCTACATCACTGCCTACTAGGTACGTCAAAAACACACCGTTCGCACATGTGAGCCTGATTTTAGGCAAAATATCGGGCTATTAGAGTGCATACAGGCCCTTTTGTTCGCTTGTATTGTTTGCATTTGGTATTTGGCATTTCGCACGTTGTTTATTTGCACCATTCACAGTGTCTTATCATGCTTTGTGTAACTTGTAAGCCTAATCGACAACTGGGCCAACGGTTTTTACTAGACAAATTTGAAACAAATTTTGCGTCAGTTTGATGGTAAACCTGCTATATTGACTACCAAACTTAGTTAACCCCAGTTATTTTTACTCATGTTGCATCACCATATATTTAGAAAGAGTATATATGAAATATGAGAGCCATGTGAAACTTCTTCAGTGCAAAATGGGATGAAGATATGAGGGCAAAGTCAGTGCTCCTTATAGTCTCGCTGCCAGACTCGAGACTATCGTCCCTAATCTGTTTACCGAGCGGCGCAGCCGCGAGAATAGAGGGGGACTGGTCCCGCTCTTCTCGCGGCTGCGCCGCTCGGTAAACAGATTAGGGACGATAGTCTCGAGTCTGGCAGCGAGACTATGCTCCTTACAGCAGTTTGTTTTTCCCGCATATGCATACATTACCCATAATCCTTTTAAGTATTCTGCAGATATCTGCGCAATGTGCACTCATGACTCATGAAAATCTGGAATGCACTGATCGAAGCCAATTGTACAGTTATACTATAAAAACAGGAGTTATGAGTATAATTGAAATAAAACAAGAGAATAAGAGATGAGGGCCCTCAGAATCGTCACGTAGAGTGATATAACAGTTACATGGATGCCGGGCATGTACCCATAGGTACGGGCCCGGGGGGGGGGGGTTCTGCATGCCGAACGTCATTAAGTATTTCCTTTACTTTGGTGCTCATGATCGTAATTTGGATGATGCCCAAGATATTTGAGGCGTGAATACCTGTTGTTCTTCTAAAGGCTTGTTTATTACTGTGAAGATCACACCCTAACACTTAATTGTTCTATAAACGACACATGGACAAGAATACTATTCCCATAGAGGTTAGTCTAGTTAATTCCTGATGGACCGTATTTCGTTCAGCGTTACGTTGTACATAACACGGTCAGTCAGAAACTATAGACGACATGGACGACATGGATGCCATATAATATTCCCAATAGTCACTCAATTTTACTTCTAATAGCTAGAAATAATGTCCACAGACTCAAATCTGTCAGCACGTCTCTACTGTGAGTTTGTTGACGCTATTGGCCGGTCAGGTTTGTTAAGAAGCTCCATACACTAGCAATATTTGTGGCCCAATTTTAAACTATTATTGGAAACGATTGTCATGTCATCTAAATCTGTATTACTATGCATCAAACGCGTAGAAATGTGAAACACGTTTAGTGGTGGCGGTATGTAGTGCATAATGAAAAGGCGTACTACGAACATTTATTTCAAAATGAGCCCTGTGATATTACAATCTACGTACGTCCTAACCATGTAGTTCATATCATAAGCCTGCTTATATACATACATATGTATCGAATACACTAGCTACACGTATAGCGTTTATGTACGTATTGATTGCAAGCACGGTAGATTTGAATATTCATTTGTTTACTGCCCGGTTATGGGGGTGAACTCATGAATATATTCTGAACTAAATGCAAATGTATTCAAATCACTTCCGACTCGCAATCTGAACTATTTTTCAGATCGAGTATAATCCGATTAGACAGGCGCTAATGGGAAAGTACAGAAACGTCCACCTCATCAGCATAAAAGTACAGAATTGAACTCAATCTGAACTATAGTACGGAAAGTGTCGTAAACTGTACTATTTTTTCTACTAGTGTAAATACCTAAAATACCACCAGTTCTTGACAATTCCATTTACGCAGTGTGGTTAAGTCTTTTATCACAAAATCTTCAAAGTAAGTGTACACACACATTTGAGTACAAGTTGACATGATCGTTGACTCCTAACTGTATATTATTGTTTGTACTTGAATTTTATCCAACAAAATATCGTCTGCTTTTAAATTCTCCAACTCAACTAACAACATGATGTGCATATGCGTACATACATATTTTCGGGTCCCAGTGACACATGCCAAATTCAAACGATAAGGACACAATATAGTTGAGATCGATCACAGTATCACTACATCGATTGTTACAGGAATATCAATATTATTATCCAGAATTTCTCAGTCGTGAAGATTGCTGACAAGTGCAGAATTATCAAGATGGCAACTGTAATTTTTTGCGCGTGCAAGATGACTGACGTCACTAGAATGTATTACAATGTAGCTAAAGTTATCACGCGAATCACGCATGTTATGTGCACTGCATTTGTGTGTGTATGCAGCATGCAGTACGAGGTGTGCCGTACACACATCATATACACAAAATGATAGGCAATGAAAGCAACCAACTCACTAGTTTATTGTTTACATGACTTTGCCGAACGACTAGGAATAATCATTAATTTACAATTTGCTAAAATTTACACGAAGTTGACTTAAAAACAGAAAGGGGCATTGCAAATATTTTTTAATGCATGGTAGTCCGGATTGTTTGTCTTGCTTCCAAGCAGACTACCGAGAGTTGATTGCTTTTATTTTGATACAATACCATGCACCACTGACGCAGTCAATATAAAAAGACGCAACAATGATGTTGTGTCTACCTGGAAAATTACACACATCGCGGTGAAAACACGTTCATATGGACATAGCACAGACGCACTGTGCAGTGAATACCTCACGCTCCAACGTCAAAAATCAAAACAAAATGAATAAATAAATAAATGAAACAAAAAATTGCACTGTAAGACATGCCTAGCCATAGTTCTCTTCAGCATGTTCAAATTATATTTTATTTTAGGAGACAAAAATAGTGGTAGACGATATACGGCACAATGACACACTGTTTCGGGTAGTTTTTTGAAAGGTACAGCGACGTAATTCGTAAACAAATCTAACGTTGTGTTGGTAACTATTATTTCTGTAAATGATCCTTTAAATATCAAGTACACCTGTCTTCATAGCAAACAGAAATCTGAGGCCAAGTTTTGCAACGAAAGGATACATCATTTGACTCCACCACAACGGCACACAAATATATTGTGAACAATAAAATAAGTACCAATAGCTCAAAAACCTGGCTCAATTTTCTCACTCGCACAGCTCTGAGCGCCTGCCTGCAGGGTGTCGGAAAAAAAATCGATAATCTTTTCAATAAACTTTGCAACACTGCATAATCAAAAAAATTGCACCTGTCAGCGCTTTGGGTATAAAAATATTACAAATATAGTAAGACTCATTGCAAATATTGTTTTCAGGGAATGTTATCGGCAACACTATAAATCATAACAGAACGATGTATTGATTGGTCATGATGCGAGCTGTTCAGACAAATATCGGGGGGGGGGGGATACTCCCTTATTTGAGTATACATTGATGTGCCGACCTTTTGGGTTCGTTTTCAAGTCATTTGGTCTAAAATGGGGTCAGGGTTTTTTCGAACTCAAGAGTCTAAAACGGGTCCACTTTGCATTATATTTGATTTTGCTTGGTCTAAAATGTGGCCCTTTGTCCTTTGCCAAATCGTAATTGCCATAAATTGCCCCAAAATGTTGCCTCCTAAGGAAAATGTATTTTGTATTTTATTGACAATAGGACCAACAGGCACCATTCCTCTAAATTGTCTCTCACACAATGCTTTATTATAATATACTATTTAAACCCCTTCACTTGTAATAATAATAATAATAATAATTATAATAATAGTACATAGAAATCATAATTTTTATAATAATCGGGTTTATTCGAATATTAACCACCCTATAGCTACCTGGGGTAGTTTTGTATGCTGAGTTCAAAAAAGGGGGCCATTTTATGAACATCTGTTGCCATAGTAACCAAAATCACCATAATATGTTAATCATTTTTCCAAAAATTGACATAAAACATTGAAAAAAAGATAATACGGTGAAAAAATGTCCTTGTATTAGACATGTATGAGTTAGTGCTACCTGGTGTAACATAAATTGTATAAAATTGGATGGCTGTTTCCATGGAAACATAAGGTAGATGTGAAAATTATGTTTTCATTACATACACATACATCTCACAAATAACATAATGATTATAAATCTGATAAATATATTTTTATTTGCACACTGACCCCACTACCAAGGGTAGTTTGTAATGCTGAATTCAAAAAAGTGGTCATTTAATAAACATCAGTTGCCATGGTAACCAAAATAACCATATTATGTGCTTTTTATGCAAAATTAGACATAAAACACTTTTAAAATATTTCAAATTTAGGAAAAAAACATCATTGCTGTTGGAATGTATGGGTTGGTGATATATGTTGTAACAAGGTTTCATGAGTTTTGAAATTATCTGTATCAAACCTATGCAATTCTAAAAGTAAAACTCTAAAAATCACCAGAATAAATTGTAAATTTACTAAATACCTAAATACCAGCAGTTCAGTCTTTCATCACAAAATCTCCAAATGTGTACACATACATTTGAGTACAAGTTGACATACGCGACTCCATACTGTATATCGTTTGTTTATGGATAGAAATTCAAAATCCGACAGTTTCAAAGATCGTCTGCTGCTCCAGCTGACACTGTAGTTTAGTATTGTGAAACTCGATGTGTGTACATGCATATGTACGTATTTCTGGGTCCCAAATTCAGACGATAACAGACACCGATATCATTCATGTCATCGGGGATAAGTGACATCACGGTAGCATTCATTGTTACAGGAATACTTATAAATTATCCAGAAATTCTCGATCATAAAGGCTTGCGAAGTGTCGAGTGTGAGAAATGGCGTCCGTTACTAATACTACTGTGTGTGCGCGAGGTGAATTACGTGAATACAATGTATCAAAGTGCGTTACATTGTCGTATGTGCACATGTGTACATGCGGTACCGCGGTACACACATCACATACAATATTACAAGTGAGATAGACAACGATAGAAACAAACTCACTAGCTTACAAATGTATTGTTTACATGACTTTGCCGAGGATGAGGAATAATCATCATTAATTTACATTAAACTTAGTTGCTAAAATTATGGATGAGTTAAAACAGCAAGGGACATTTCATATATTTTTTCCGACATTTCATAGGCGAATGTTAATATGAAGTGTTTTTTCGGAGTGTCTGTTGAGGTGTGGGATATTTATGACATCAATTTGAGGAGTATTTCTATGAATAATAAGTACTGGTTACCTTTGATAAACGGTTGCCTAATAAAGTACACTGAATCCACTGAACTTTAATGATGTCTATATCGCGAGCAAACGTGAAACTGAGATGATGTGGGGGGGAACGGTTATTTACGTATACTTTCTAGGGAATTGCATAACATACATGTATATCCATGGCCGATACATGTATTTGACCTAAAACCTGTTGTTCTGTATCTCTTTGTAACGTCGTTATTGTTGTTGTTGTTGTTGTTGTTGTTGTTGTTGTTGTTGTTGTTGTTGTAAAGATTCAGTTTGCTTCATCGTACATTACAGTATAGCAAGTATCGTATAGTATATGACAAGTTGAGAACTACACGACACGTCTGTTTACATGTAATACAGGCTTCAACATGTGCCTTATGCAGGAGTCAATGTCACCCCCCCACCTCGGGGCATAGTGGGGGATTTGGAAATTAGTCTTATAAAATTTGTCAAATTCCCCACTCCCTGGGGCAAGACATTCTGGAAAATCACCACCTAAAAGAAGTAATACTCCCAACATTTCTCTCACCCTAATGGGTGGGGCATTCACAAATTCTGACTGACACACAACCACTCTTTTACGTCTGTGAAAATGACTAGGGGGTGAATATGAGGCAATTGCCCCACCCCCTCGGGCATTGTTTCATGGCAAACACGGTCTAATCCCCCACATTTGTCTCGAATCGCCAGAGGTGGGGTCCCTCGGGCATTACATTGACTCGTGCATTAGTAGGAGTACGTTGCGTTAGACTGGTTAGTACCTTGCCTTTACCACGTTTCCAACCCGAATTAGCAATTACGATTTTATGTGCATTTCACCTGTTTCTATTTCAATCGTGCACAATGAACCAAGAAACACAACACTCTAAAAAATATACACACTATACTTGCCAATGGTCATCACAATAAACTTTACCGATTCAACGAACGTTTTGAAGGCCAGCAGTAAATGTAACTGGTTCCCTGACCAATTAAGTAGTTCCCCGCTTGTGGCTCATGATCAAAGTGAAATCGAAAATTGTGTTTGAACTGATATAAAGGCAAGTCAGCTTCATGATGATAGCAGACTACCGAGAGTTGATTGTTTTTATTTTGATACATAATTATAACATGTATCATTGTCGAAATCAACATAAAAAGACACAACGCTGTACTGATGTTGCAATTCAGTGTTGCCATATTGTTGTGTCTACCTGGATCATGGCAAACACAGGTTCATATAACATATATGGTCACAACACAGTACAGTCAACATGGTCAATACGTCAAAATCAAAATGATAAATAGCTAAAACAAAAATAAGAAATTCCTAGCCATAGTTCTCTTCAGCATGTTCAAATTTTATTTTACACTTGACAAAAATAGTCATAGACGATACACCATGCCACATGTACAGTGAGTCTTCAGTACACGCACGGGACGGGAAGTTTTTTGAAAGACAACGAAAATGCTTCGTGTCACTCTGTGGATGGTAATGAACGCAATCAAGAGAAAATCAAATAACGTGAGTACATAGTTTTCAAGGTGGCTGGTTATCAGACAAAACTAAAAAGCCCAAAGTTTAAAATAAGATATCTAGAAAATATTTGACGATTGATCACGAGCGAAAGTGTTCTAGGTGAATTTAACCCTTGACCTATTTTCATAAGGACGTCGAAGGAAACGAGGTCAGTGTGACATCTCAAGCATGATCAACAACGTTTGCATGAGTGAGTACAACTAAATGTTGTCTAAACTTTAGTGGAAGAGAAATTCTGTTGATCAGACAGTTATTTTCAAATTCTTACAACATCTTGACGATAAGAAGCAAATGTGACACTGACAGACAGGCTAGTCCGTCCGTACACCATACAGGAGGCACAAACATACCACATGTGCATCTGGTTGACTGGGATTGATTGTGATCACGTAATATTTAGCGCTAACTTTATGCTGTTGCTTCCAAATATTATTGAACTGCAATCTTTCTAAACAAGTCATGGAAATTGCCAGAAACCTGATTATTTTATGACTGAATATGTTACGATCATAAATTCCCTTACTTTCAGTTAAATTTTCTGATGGGAAGCATTTAGTGTGAAATCTGATGAGCGACATTGATGGGTACAGTGACGTAATTCGTAAACAAATCTAACGTTGGTAACTTTTATTTTTGTAAATGGTCCTTAAATATCAAGTACACCTGTCTTCATAGCAAACAGAAATCTGAGGCCAAATTTTGCCACGAATGGATACATCATTTGACTCCACAATATAATAAGCACGGCAATAGCTCAAAAACCTGGCTCAAATTTTATAACACTCGCACAGCTCAGAGCGCCTGCAGGGTGTCGGAAAAAATCGATTATCTTTTCAGTAAACTTTGCAACACTGTATTATCAAAATTTTCTACCTGTCAATGTACTGCTGCATACAATGTAGTAGAAATACTACTACTAAACACTTCATGGAATATTTGTAACAGTATGTTGTGAAAGTCTACGATGATTTGAAAACAGCAGTGGTTTCGGAATAATATTACAAATATTGTGAGACGCATTGCAAATATTGTTTTCAGGGAATGTCATCAGCAACTTTATAAATCATTACAGAACAATCTATTTGTCTGTACCTTATTCGTGATGCGAGCTGTTCAGACAAATATCGGGGGGGGGGGCGGCCTCCTCTCACACAGTTAGGGGTTGGTCGATGGTTGAGGGCGCCCCGTCACGGCGTACCTTACAGACTAAGCTAATATATGCTCAAACGGATGCATTTTATTGACAATAGGACCAAAAGGCACCATTCCTCTAAATTGTTTCTCACACAATGCATTATTATTATATACTTTTTAAACCCCTTCACTTGTAATAATAATAATAATAATAAAAATAATAATTAAATAATAGTACATAAAAATAATAATTATAATAATCATGTTTATTTGAATATTAACCACCCTATGATGTAGCATTTATTTCTATATGACCTGCATATGTAGCATAACCTGCATCATACCTACTCATGTGTACACTATGTTGCTCCTTGGTGAGTATATTCCATCTCTGATATTCGCCAATAACTGAATCTCTATAGATATCCCAGTGTTCACAATAGCTTATCTTATGTTTACATCATATAATGATATGTTGATATCATATAATATGTTTTCATTGTATAAAGATATGTTCACACCATATAATGATATGTTCATATCATTCAGTATGTTAATATCCTGTATGTTGACATCATGTATTGATATCTTCACATTATATAATCATGTTCACGTTGTATAATATGTTCACATTGCATAAATATATGTTCACCTTGTATAATGATATGTTCACACCATATAATATGTTCACATCATTATATGATATGTTCATATCATTTAATACGTTAATATAATATATGTTGACATTATATAATATGTTCACATTGTATAAAGATATGTTCACATCATATAATGATATGTTCACATCATTTTAATGGTATATTCACATAATGTAAAAATATATTCACATCATATAATGGTACGTTTGCATCATATAATGATATGTTTGCATCACATTAAGGTACATTCACATATAATGATGTCCTCGCATTATATAATGAAATGTCTGCATCACATAATGATATGTTCGCATCATATAACAACAGAAATGGTTAATATAATATATTTTTAGTCTTACGACATCTCCGGCTTTCCATACTCCCTCATCGTAACTTTGTTGTTTTCAGTTCCACCTTATATGAAAGCAGATACTTGTACACATGTTATATGTCATAATAGTGGAAAATGCATGGCCATATTTGGTATATTTCGGTGTTTATGTCCATTTGGATATGTTGGATCTCGTTGTGAAAGTGGTAAGGTTGATTTCATTCTAAGTATTATACTGAATTTCGAGACATGTAACCCAAATATGACCTTTGGAGTCAGACTCAAACAATTAAATGCAGTAATATATATAATCAGATATAACGATTCATCGTACAATAATCTATTGCGATCATGAAGAGTCGTCTATTCATGTCTTCGTGTGGATATGGAGAATTATCTAATCAAATGTGATAAGGAAAATACTCTTTACAACTTGAGTGTTACCCCTTTATCCTTACATCGAATATGACATGTTGGTAGGGGTTTGTTCATAACTTTGATATATCCATCCGCAGATGTTCTCTCTCTCTCTCTCTCTCTCTCTCTCTCTCTCTCTCTCTCTCTCTCTCTCTCTCTCTCTCTCTCTCTCTCTCTCTCTCTCTCTCTCTCTCTCTCTCTCTCTCTCTCTCTCTCTCTCTCTCTCTCTCTGATGTGCTTGTCTGTTACCACTACGATCACACCAGTACAATATGAAACAATGTATACAATACAAATAATACACAATTTCAATTGCAGCAATTCCCTATTTGGTAAAAGGACAATTCGACACAGTTGAAGAAGCAAATGCAAAATGTAAGGAAGGGAATGGTGTGATAGCGACATCCGCCCAAATAAATCGGTGGGCATGGAAGCAATATGGATATTTTGATGGACAGTATTGGTTTTTGACAGAAGATATGCTTATTCACTTTGGAGATTACATGTTTTATCATCCTGATGGCATATCTAGTCACTATGTATACATTACAGCGAAAATTGATTTCACAATATATACCAAAAAACCCATTGGTGTATTCTGTACAACCATAAACGGTATGTACTTAATGTTAGTGTGTGTGTGTGTGTGTGTGTGTCTATCTCTCTCTGTCTGACTCTATTTCTGTCTCTCCACTCTATGTCCTTGTCTGTCTATGATCGGTCTGGTAGTACGCCCCAATTGCCAGCCTCCATGCAGTGCTCTCCAGACTTCATTTACTTTGTTGTAATTTATACTCTGGAATGTGCCCATTCTTTCACCGTTGGTTACAGTATTTATTCTTAAAATTGTGGACTTGTTGCTGTATTCGGTCCTATTTCCATCATATATTGCTGCACCAAGAGTTCCCTGCGGGTATTGCATTTACCAACAGTGTATTCATATGTTAATGTGAATTTACAAAGCCTATACACACATTTCAATAATAGAATAATCACCTGGAGCTTTGAATTCAACCTACAAGCTTCAGATGAAAGCATGCCCATTATCAAGAAATGTAGATTTACCCCCACCCAGTGTCAATAATAAATACACAGTATCATATTTCCTACAGGACTTTCAAGCTATGCTAGAGAAGTATGCCTCATATGAGGGGAACTCTTCATCGCTGAAGACTTTAATTTACATCATAATGCATGGCCGTATGATTGTCTTAATCATCACAAATAAAGATGAAATATCAGTTGATGACCAGACTCTTTCCGATCATAGACCTGTCCCTGCTAGATTAAATATCCCTAAGCCACCTCTTGTTAGCCACGAAGTTGTGATCCGCTGCATTTCCCATTTCGACAAGTTATTTCTACAGTGACATCCTTTCTACTATAGACTTTCATCTACCTGTCACAGATGTAAAGTGTATCATTGCAATGTATACTTCAGCACTGACTGATATTCTTGATGAGCATGCACCCGTAAATGAACGCATTACTAGTAAACATCCTAATGCAAAGTTGTACACTCCCGAAATTGATCGTGCTAAAAAGCTTCGGAGATCATCCGAGCGGAAATGGAGGTAAACAAAATTCACAAGCAGATGTACATAGATCAAGCCATATATCACTACTACATAAATCAAATTAATCAAATTGAGGACAATGCCAAGGACCAGCGGTTACGTTCCAAAACTGTAGCTACAGTGATCCATAAGCTAAACTCCTTGCCAATGCATAACTTTATCCTTAAAGTAGTTGAATGGTTCGATCAATACTTTATAAGTAAGATTAAGGGCACTGTTATAAACTTGATTCCAAAGCAATATCTTCTCAGTTCACGGACTTCGAAGTTCACACCTCATCAACATTGTCATGTTTTAAGTAATCAACTAAACAGTATATTCATGAGGTCATCATAGAAATGACTGCAATGTCATGCTGCCTCGATCCACTTCCAACATCACTACCTAAAGATTGTCTTGATCTACTGCTGCCATTTATCACCATGACTGTAAATTTCTATCTTGAAAATGGCGAAGTACCAGGTGTCTTCAAGGCTGTGGTTGTTACCCCAATACTCCACAAACCATACATATTTAGATTGTAACATACTCAAAAACTACCAACCAGTTTCTAATTTGCCATTTCTCGCCAAAGTCCTCGAGGAGGTTGTTGCAGCCCAACTAAACAATAATCTTCTAGAACCATTACAGTCAGCGTATAGGAAGTATCACTGTGACAATACTGAAAATGCCCTTCTTAAAATTTATAATGGCATCTGGGTATATGGAGTCTAATGAATGCATCCTGTTCAACTTATCCGACCTGTCATCGATATACACTTATTGGAAGTGTATATCGCGATATAGAAAACTTAGAACATATATTTTTAGACTGCCCGATACTATTGCCGCTGCACAAGAAAGTAAGGGGACTAATCTCGACAATTTTGACTAAAGATTCAATCCCATTTCACTGGTACATCCTGGGAATGCCTCTTGGACCAAAACCGGATCGTCAACGATATCAACTCTGCAACTATTTAATGACAACAACTAAAATAGCCATCGCTCGCTGTCGCATGGAAGAAGGGCTAAGTCCACTTCACCTCTTTCCTGTACGTGTCCGACGTAGGATAGCTATTGACTTTAACTATTACAAATTGAATGGACATTTGAATTTGTTTAGCATAATTTGGAGTATCGAGAATGCCGTATGTGAAATGAAAGAACATAACGAACTGCAATATAACATATGAACTATATCGATTGCAATATATTGACTTTCTGCTGCCTGAACCTGTTTGTCTTTGATTTCAATTATGTGAATATTACATGTTATAAATTTGGTCATATTTTCTTGAAATGTAATTTGATGTGAAATTTTTGTAAATAACCTCAGCTTCAAAGGCTGTTTTTTCTTAATAAAGACAATTGAAAAGCTCAAAGGAGCTAGACAAGGTAAATGTTAAATAAATCCTAACATTCTGATATCTTTCAAACATGACAAAATATTCAATATCATTTTGGGACATATGCACATCAATTTTGTATTTTTATATATGCCGGTTTGACTGCATGGCGTCCATATTTGTAGTTATACACTCAATATTTACTGCATAACTCAAACATCGATTCAAGAATCTATCCCCATATTATATTGATGTAAGCACTCTTTGTAGACTGACAGGGTCATTTATTAAATCAAGCCAATGCCTTCATATCACATTGAAGTACTTACATCTCGCCAACTGTTAATTTCCTTTTAATCATGTTTGCGCCAGAAAAAACATTAACAACTGTTCAACAGGCAACCTAGCCCATCACATTGGGAAGGTAGGTAGGTCGATTTTTTTGGTACTATGCTGAAGCAGTATATAATGATGGCAAAACATTTCAAGTTGAGTTTGCATAGAACTGGCTCAGTCATTTTGATTTTATATATTGTCAACGTATATTGCTACTGATTGGTAGGAGACTGTGGAAACAGTTTTGAAAATAGGACCATGTAGGAGGCATACCATATCAAACCATAGACATAATTTGGTTGTTACGATGCTTGAATATGTTATTGAAATACCATAATTTAAGCAATGATACTATGCAGTACAAATCATCTGGCTATGAAGTGTATTTTGTTGTGGCAAAGCTTAAATTTATTTTGCGGATAAGCCCTTGGTAATTACTTCTCCTGAAGTTAAATTGTTTCCTAAAACAATCAAAGAGCAATATATTTCAAGTCCCCCTTTCAGACTTCTCAGCCATTTTCAGAAATTTTGCTAATTCCGTTAGTGCACATTGGATATGCAACAGCGTAGTTTAATCTCAATTCACTCTTGTATGCATCATCAGAGCCAAGTAAACCACTGTATAAGATATTGTATAATTTGGAATTAACTCAAATGTATATGGTGACAAGTATTATTCAGAGAGTGTACAGAAATCCCCTAAAATAATTTTGAACCAAAGTTTACATATCAATAGTCCAGCAGCCCTTGTACTGACGAGTGAAGCCTGCATAATGTTATATTGGCCATCACCAAAACAACTGTCAATTGAATTGCCAAACAATTAAAAGATGTTTTAATGTTGTTCTTTAAAGTAATATTTAAGATAAATACAACATACAATCATTATTTTTGGCTCTTATACCACTTTTACATATCGACGTTCCATTCAAGTGTCCCGCCCCATATTATCTCGTGTAAGACATTTACCTTGCCCTTGACCAGGGTTAATTATTAAATAAAGTCAGTTCCTGCCTATCACAGACACATGGTAATATTTAAGATAAATACAACATACAATCATTATTTTTGGCTCTTATACCACTTTTACATATCGACGTTCCATTCAAGTGTCCCGCCCCATATTATCTCGTGTAAGACATTTACCTTGCCCTTGACCAGGGTTAATTATTAAATAAAGTCAGTTCCTGCCTATCACAGACACATGGTAGAACTTACATCGTGATGATTTATTTCACTTTTACTTCCCTGTTGAGTCTAAGGACCATGAACAACAAAGATGTTTATTAAACAGAATGATATTTGTAGCAACTGTAGTATTTAAGTGTGAGCAATTTCTGTTCAACCTTTAGAAAAGACGTTTCAGAACAAGCGATTGACAAAGAAAGTGCGAGTTGTACCAGTAAGTATGAAAGCGATGTTTGGGATGAATTACGAAGAGACGGTCAACCACCTTAGTTCAGTCAACTACACTTTCGACGCACGTAGAGGGGGGTTTACATCAAGATGGTTTAACCACCCTGATATCATATTGCTTCAATTGCCGGAACGACTGAATATCAAACAAATATTGATTGAGACCCTTGAAAATGGTTTTTTGGGGTACACTATATCTTTCAGGTATGATAAATACAATTGGGATCTAGGTGACAAGGTGAGAAAATTTATCTATTTATATATTTACAAAATCTTTTGAATGTGTGGTGTTATTGTATTATATATGCACACACATTCTCAGTATATGTAACATTTTCATGCTGGAGGAAACAGAGCTCAATACATATGTATTTACATAGAGTTGTATAAATAGCACAATATTAAGCAAGATACGCAGGAGTCGTTATATACTGTTTAACGTTCTTGCAATCATCACGTGACTAACGGTTTAGTTTTAAGAAGTTCTTAAGTTAAAGTTCAAAAATTACAATTTACGTGATATGGTTGCCACACTGAAAGTTGGTCAAAGCAATTTCATTTGAACACATATAATAAACAGTAAACGTTTTCTGGCCAAGATGTTTCACTCATGGTTTGCTCAGCTGCCTCAGTAGGCCCAATCCATCATAGTCAGGTGGCTTAGCAACTTTTTTCTTAACCCTGTGAACCCTGAGCCCCTGAGAGGATATAAATTGGGTTTAAGTATCATGTAACATAACCCCTGGTGTCCAAACTGACCAAGGATGACCCAAGAAAACTATAATTACGGAATCCATATATATCACAATTCCCCAAAAATATGCAAATTTGTTTCACGTGACCTCATTAAATATTCGAAATGGCCGCAAAACCAGTAAAGTTATGAAATATTTTTCACATTTTTATAATTTGTATTGGTGAAAGTACACAATTCTCAGTTTTGTATAGCATTTTAGTCCCAATGTTACCAGCCTGTGTAATCATATAGAAATGTTACATAATATGTAAATGTTTATGTATAAAATTTTGATTTTCACCTTGGTAAACATGAGGTAACTCGTTATTTTAGCATGCAATACAAGGAGTGGAAGTACCATATTGCAGGATTGTTTGAGTCCAAACTGACCAATAATGATGTGGTGAAACCATATATTTTTGAACTGGTCATAAAAAAGCATCCCAAAAATATGCAAATATTGATCATGTGACATTATATATTCAAATTGCCGCCTTTACAATAAAAGTATTGAATTCTCTGCCCATTTTTCAATTTGTATGGGTAAGAGTATAATAGTTTCAATTTGTTCTTGCATTTTAGCCCTCAATGTTACAAGGCTGTGGAATAATAAGGAAATATTACATTATATGAAAAGATTTAGGAGCAAAACTCTGACTTTCACCCTATACAACATATATATGGCTAACATTTAGTAACTTGGTACTCTTGAACTGAGAGTGAGAGTGCAATATTACATGATCGTTTGAGTCTAAACTGACCATATTTGACCATACATAACCAAGTATTTTTTTAATTACCACAATATAGCGGTCCCAAAAATATGCAAATATCAGTCACGTGACCTCACTAAATATTCAAAATGGCTGCCATTACAGTCAAGTTATGGAAATTTATGCACATTTTTCAATTTGTATAAGTGAGAGTAAAATATTTTCAATTTTTTATTGTAATTTGAGCCCTCAATGTTGCAAGGCTGTGGAATAATATGAAAATATGACATCAGACGTAAAAATTTGGGCCAACAATCTTTGGTTTTAGTCATTATGTACTAGGCAAACATACAGTAATTTGATATGTTCGGCATACCACAAGTGAAATAGTCATATTATGTGGGTGCCTGAGTCCAAAATGACCATGTTTTACCATACATAGCCAAGTATTATTGGATACATACAAAGACAGTGGTCCGAAAAATATGCAGATTTTGGTCATGTGACCTCATTAAATGTTCAAAATGGCTGCCATTACAGTCAAGTTATTGAATATTTCACAAATTCTTCAATTCGTATTGGTGAAACCTGAAACATACTTCATTTTTCATTGCACTTTGTTGTTCAATATCATAAGCATGCAGACTTATATGCAACTATTGTATAATATGTAAATATTTGGACACCAAATTTTTGTTTTTAGTCATCATGTTCAGGGTAAAAATATGATATATTTGTGTGACATGATGCAAAAAATGTAAATACGTGTATCATTTTACAATACAAGTGTGCTTGAGTCCAAACTGGCCAAGTGTCATCTGGTATAACCATATATTTGTGGAATCAAAATGCAACATGGATCCTAAAAATGTGAAATTTTTTGTCTCATGACATCATTAAATATTCAAAATGGCCTCCAATACACAAATCATAGTTTTCTTGATATTTTTTTTTCTGTATTTTGAAGGGGGACATAAGACTTTCTTGACTTTTCATACCATTCTATTGCTCATTATCACATGGTTGTGCCTTAGCATGGAAATATACAACAACAAACAATATCTATAACATAAAAAATGATCTTTAATATTCATCAAGTGCTGAATGTTGGTTGTAAATCTGAAACATCATCCCAGAATTCAAAAAGGAGGAGTATCATATCACTAGGGCCCAAGGCCCAGGTCGAATGTGACTTCTCTTTCTCTATTATTACTATACACTTTACAACTCAGTGTGACACAAAGGATCCCAAAAATAAATAATTTTGTCACATAACTTCACTGCTCTTTCAAAAATAGCTGACAGTCTCTAACTAATATCAACAATATGTTCGGTTGTGTTCATCAGAAGTGTTGATGATTGAACTTATGATGGGCAACACATGTAACAATAAACTTACATGGATTTTAAAAAAAAGTGTACATGTGCTACTGTTGATCTCAATGGCATGCATCACATTGTGGTATCTAAACTATCCAGATGCATATATAAACCTGCATTGCTTCATTTGTGAACTACATGTAAAACTGTAAAACCAGTTGATACTGGAAGATAACAAACAACAAGACACTAACAACATCTTGATGCCCTCAAATAAACTAGTGATACAGCATACAAGTACAAATGTTAGAATTTGAGCTACAAACAGCTATACAACACTAGTTGCAATATAAATATGTAGATGATAAAATAAGGTACAAATCATAGACTAATATTGTCATGAACATGAGTGCATGTACGTTGTTTATTTCCATTGTGAGAATATGCATGTAATACCACTGTCAATGTTCATCCTTATTTCTTGAGCGTGTAAGGAGTTGTAGCTCACTGTTCAATCAAGTAATGCCTCTTCCTGGTACACTCTGTTTGGTATGAAAATTTTCAATACACAGCTCATCATCAGTATTGAATAGACCCTTCGAAATATCAATTTCAATAGGTGCAGGCTTATCCCAGGTTTATTGTATTCTTTTCCTAAAATTCAATAACAAGAATGACAAGGTTTATCATTCTCAATATTTCTTTTTTTATGTTGACTCTGGGTGATGTCAAAATTGCAAATCATACAATGCACTAACAACAAAACACTTGAACTGAAAATAAAAATTGCAATGAGGAAAAAATGAAAGTAAGTTTCATTGTACAATGGAATGCCCACATGTTTGTATGCATGTCTACATTTTTCAAAATTTTTAAACATTGCTAGAGTTCAAACATACTCTATAGAACAAGAAATGTGTATCTTGCTATTATTTCAATGAAACATGTACATAAATGTCCACCTCTGAGATACACTTCACACATAACATTACATAAGCAGATGACTTATCTCGATAGTTCAATGGTTTATGTAAATACTCATGAAATTCAGTTGAACACTTGTCAAGAAAAGTTACAATTTGTTTATATAATTTATTACACATTTACTTTGATCTGATGTGATTGATATGTGTAACCTGACTCGAACATACAAATGAAGTATCAGAAATAGTATTGCTTGGTTTGAGATAATAACCATGACATACTACAAATCTGACACTCTAAAAAATTGAAATTAGAAATACATGAATACCAGAATGACAAAAGAAAAGTAATTTTGGAAGTTCTCCATATTTAACACATTCACTACAGCAGAGATTGCTGTCACAATTAGTTTCTTAAAGAAAAGCACATGCATAAATTAGTGAAGTCAGAGGGCATCTTGACATCGACATTAAACATTTCTATATTCTTTTGAGAATTTACCGTAAAATTGTGAGGTTAATCAGTGTTTTTTCTTACAAGCATTAGCTTTCCAAGACAGTAACATTCTTCCAGCACTTATTCAAGTCTGAAATCTTCTTTCATGATTGAATTGATAAAAGCATGTTATTTACCAGAAGTAAGGTTTTCTTTAAAAGTGTACCAAAACGGTTTGAATTTTCTGATTTTTGCACACTTCTGTAAATATTTGGGTTGCTATTTTGGTCATTGTCAAGAATTATATCAATAGATGTGCTCTTAATTCAGTATGAATTTTGCAAATTAAGCTATTTCACAGAAATATGTGCTTGATAATGACCATCATATTTTTATGATTTATGCAAATTTATGTATGTTTTCACACCAGCACTTAAGGCTAAATCTGTGATTAGGTCCTATGGAACACCCAATCCAAATTTGGTTTCTTTAAGTAAGTTATTTCTCTGTAACATATAATTGTTCAAGGTTGATACTGGTCATTTTGAAAATCAGTGATCTATGCAAATGTATGCAAATATTCAACAGGACTCTATGACAAAAATAACCAGATTTAAACAGAATGCCTCCCGTAAGGGAATCACTAAGTATGAAAATAACTCATTAAAATAATGGTAACAGGCTTTGTTTTTGGACAAGCGTGCTTTCTTAAGTTAATGTGTATGCCAAATTACACGGAATTTGAAGAGTGCATGATACTGCTTAATTACTGAATATCGCTCATTATTCAAAATACTCATTAAAAGGTAAAGTTGTAGCAACAAACTTCCTAGGACAGGTGCGTATTATTATGGTTGATATATGTATCATATTATACGAAATTTGAAGCTTGCATTTTTATGATACAACGTAGTTACCTAAAATCATTAATTATGCAATTTTTTCATTAAAACTGTACGCTATAGCAGCAAATTTTATAGGACGTACCTGCTTTGTTGTGGTTAACATTATGTACTAATTTGTATTGAAATTGAAGTATGCAGTCTTAAGATATAGCCTAATTGCCGAAAATCATTAATTATGCAAATTATTCATTAACACTGTAAGGTATATCAACTAACTTTATAGGAAATACACAATTTGTTATGGTTAATGTATTTACTGAATTGTATTGAAATTGAAGTATGCAATCATAAGATATAACCTAATTACCTAAAATCATTAGTTATGCAAATTTTTCATTAAAATTGTAAACTATATCAAACATTTTTTAGGACATATCCGCTTTGTTATGGTTAACATATGTACTAATTTGTATTGAATATGAAGTATGCATTATTAAGATATGGCCTAATTACCAAAAATAATTAATTATGCAAATCATTCATTAACGCTGTAAGGTACATCATCAATTTTATAGGACAAATGCATGTTGTTATAACGAATATACTAAATTATATTGAAATTTAAGTATGCGGTCTTAAGATATTGCTTAATTATTTGATTTAATTAATATGCTGATTTCTCTAAATAAACATTAACCGATCTGGCTGAAAACCTAATCAGGTCTAGCTATTACCCTACAGATTATATATTCAAAATTTCATTACAATTTAGCCAGCCGAATTTTAGAAAATGATGGCACAGACACACAGACACACACAGACAGACACACAGATAGATAGACAGACATACGTATTTTAATATCTCCCGTACCCTTACAGGAGGTAAAAGTAGGTTCCAAAGAACGTGAATGTCACATTTGCTCATTTTTTGGTGCCTTATTTCTAAGAAACATGGGATTACGCAAGGGTGTTGGTGGGCATTTATAATTTTACCAATTTATGCAAAGTTATGTAAATATTCAAGAGGGCTCCCCTTCTAAAATCAATTAGTAGGTCCCAAGGAACATTCATGCCAAATTGGTGCTTTTATCCAGCGTGTAACAATAATCCTCAAAACCTTAAGCCACCAGACTACTCTGTCCTCAGTAAACCTGTATACAGGGCGCGAACATCCATGCAAAAGAAGATGACTCCCTCATAGTCAGGAAGTGGTCCTTTGGTATCCTTCTGTATCATTTTCAGGAAATGGGGCATGTCTCAAATGTAGCTTTCGAGTTGTGTAATATTTTCTTCAAGTTGTTCTTCTGCTTATGTCGTCCTATTCCATTGGTGATGATTTGTATTTGGTCGTTAGGCTTGTGCATTTCTGGGTTAGCTTTTACTTTTCCAGGGTTCATATAAATTTCTTCACTATCATGTAGTTTCTCTAATCATGTGACCATTTTTATACACTCTGTCTACTAGTTGGTTTGATGTGCTGGTTTGATTAGCTCTCTTCCAACTTGTCGTTTGTATTCATATGTGTCCATGACTACAATTCCTGAGCTGTTGTTTACTGATCCTATTATAATGTTTTCTCCATTCATCAATTGTGTTAGCGCTTGTTGTCAGTTTTACTTAGGTTGAGATCTGGATCTTTGTTTATGATCATTATGATATTTAGGCTGTTCATGATCAGAGTATGAGAAGTTTTCTGGCAGAGTGTAATTTGTTATCATTGTAATCATTTTGACGATGTAAAACCATGACCAGTTCACTCCTCTTGTTGCGGCCATGTTTTTGAATGAGTATCTTAGGTTCATGGGTCACATGGGTCACTTAGGCAATAATAACAAGGTCAACATAATCTGTAGGTTAGCATGTGAGGGCTTCATCTGTGACAAGGTATGCGTTCACATTGCCATGTTCACGGTAGTCCTGGATCAGGCCTGGACTTGAGGTCGACCTAGTCATCTAGGACTAAATCTTGTCCGGGCCAGGCCTGGACAAAACCGTTCACATTTTTTTGTTTGTCCCAGACCAGGACCTGGCTATGGCCTGGCTCTACAAAAATGCGTAGTCTAAACAGCCTATATGTCGAGGACGGATTTGATGTACATGTCAAGCCATTTGTCTTTTTCTTGAGGGGAGGTGTATATTTGTTTACTTATATTTCTTGGTTGTGGTTTCCACTTCAGGAAACTCATCCTTGTCGAAGAAGAATTCAGCCCAACTCATTTTCCTTTCCCATACTTTGATTCCTTCAATTAGGGTTGATAGGTTCAACTTTTTTCTGACAGGAACAAATTTGAGTCTTTTTTTTTTCAGATCTAGAAGTTTTGTATGTGCTTCTTTTAGTGGTTTTTGGGAGGTGTTGAAAATGGTATGTTCATCTGGCATTATTGGATTGTCTTTATTTTGGTTGGGTTGTTTTTCTCTGGGTAGATGTTCTTCTTGTATCATGTTGTTGCTGTTTGTTGAATTTCTGTCTTTCCTCGTTTTTTTTAACCTGTTGATGTTCTCTCTGCATTTTTACAGGCTGTATTATCACCTCTTTGTTTTCATCACTTTGTGGCTCTGGTGTCTCTGCTATCTTATTTAGTATGTCACTTGCTTGGTTGACGTTGGTTTTCATCTCATTGATATTCTTAATGGCAACATGCTATGTTCATAAGTTTATTTGAAAATTCGCCCATCTGTTTTTCTGTCATAAGGAAGAGATGTATCAGGGGGTGAAAAGTGTGTGCGTGTGTGTGTGCCTGCCTGCCTGCCTGTCTGTTTGTCTGTCTATATCACCATTTTCTCAAAAACAGCTGGATCAATTCAAACGAAATTTTGAAGACGTATTCCGTAGGTTAATGGCAAGACCTGATAAGGTTTAGGTAAACATCCAATTAATACTAATTAGCAATTTATGTCATTAGTGGTTTCGGTAATTAGGCTATATATCAAGATTGCACACTCTAAAATCAATATAATCATTTTCAATAAGTTATTGTCATGTTTCGATAATTAGATGTGATGGCCACAAAAAAGTATTGTTTCTGGACAGGTAATGTTGTCTAAATTCGATGCGATTTTTTTTATTGTTAATGATTAGTTCTGCAGCTGTCTTTACAGAAATAGCAATTAAAATAGGTGTAGCTATTATGTGTTTTCTCGTTGATCTGCATTGACTGAAAAAGCACAGGGAAAAAGAACAAAGTGGGGGCATTTCATTGATGTGCAGTGACTCCTACTATGTACCATAGCTCTCACCATATAAAATCTTCACATTAAAAATTGTAGTTGGATTGCATCTGCAGGCAATCGTGTTAGAGAATTCGCTGACATAACTTCATATGATCTCTTCACTATTTCAACATTTAAAATGTTGTTTTTACTTCGTTTGATACTAGCGCGAGTTTCTGTTTTGGTTTCTGAAAGCATGCATGGGAGATCGTCGGTCAAACCAGGTGAGCTTCCACTTCCAAGTGAAATCACAGAAAATTCCTGATGGAGAATTCGCAAAAAAAAATCCATATAATCTTTTCTTCGATCAAAATTGAAAATCTTCTCTCTTTCCTCATTACGGTTTGTTTAGTCTATTGCACCTGTGTTTCGCATACGACCTTTGCGGCAACTTAAGTTGAGGAAATAATTCCGAACAATCAAACAGATCTCACTCTGTCAAAAACAACATGGCTGCCGCCGACGTAAGTGGTGGAGCGCGATTGTCATTTAGCCGAAATTTGTATTTAAAACGCTATAAATTATCGATTCAACGAACTATTTCAATAATCCACAGTCCTATCTTACTTCTACAAGATTCCGCCGCGCAATATTTGACAGTACAACAAAGAACTTCGACGTGTAGGCGTCTTCAGCTTTACAACACAACTCAGTAAGTTAGCTTTGTGACCCTGAAATGTAATTTTGTCGTCAATTTTTGACGTGTTAATCAATTGTAAAGTTACTTAAACCGATTTAGATGTATTCCTTGTGATTTTATCATCATAGTTTGTGGTGTTATATGTCTTGAGTATTTTTTCTGTCGTTTGAGTTTTTTTTTCTTAATGTGTGGGGTGTTACGTGTGTATGGACGATTTTCGTATCATCACTACACATTATTTTTACACGTCGACCGACAACATCTCCAAATTTGGCACCTCTTCCTACATATGGGGCCAGTTACACTATTGTGGTTTCGATTTATGGTATTCTGAGCGAGAAAGGAAATGTCATATGGATTTCATGGAACTCGTTTTTAAAAAATGCTGTGTTTGTACATGTGCTAGTATATTATTCAGTACAGGCATAGAAGTACATGTATCAACCACTTCCATGGTACAGGCTACAACTGTTTCAATATTGTTGACAAGTTTCAAGTTCAACATTGTTTTGTCAGATTTCAGTGAAGATACACAAGATAGTCATCCAATATATGTAGATTCTGTTTATGTTGTAAGATCATTATTTCTACTTTAAAAAAAATCACAGATAGTCATGGTATTATACATACTAGGGACACATATACCATAGTGGTCAAAACACTGGGAAACGAGGTAAGCACTTATTGAAATAAATCTTTAAAGATGGAGGAAATACTTCAGCATCAACATATATTAATTATTATTGTCAAAGATAAAGAAAGATCAGTGATGAAGCTGATATGTGATTTATAATTCATGTATACAAATTTAGTAGGTAAAGCTACACTGTAGTAAAATGGCATGTCCTTTCTACAAAGAAAGTATAGACTGAGCAGTTCAAATCATCTATGATAGCTGTCACACATTTTGTTCTTAATGGTTTTGTAAGTGATAGATTGTGTCACTGTCCTGTACAATGGTGTGATGTTATCACTTGTGGTGCAGTTGTGTGTTTGTTACTGTTACTTGTATATTCACCAATCTTCTTATGTAACCTAGAGGTTAGCTGTGACTGCAAGTGCAGGTTGTACTTTAACTGTACCCATGCAAAATTTGAAGTGTCATGAAGAGAAGAGTGAAAGTACAAGCTTATCAAATGTATATTATTCAATCACTTCTTACCCTCCCAATCAACCCGGCCTTTATCACAAGTCAATATGGTGTGAGTCATTGGTAGAGCTGGGCAACAATGCATTTGTCCAGTTAAAACTGCTGAAGTTGTTTTTCAGCATATGTCAGAGATGTTTTAAGATTTCACACTATGAAGAATAGGCAAGGCTTGTTAGGGCAAAAATAAATAATGAAAGTGAAGTTTTATGTAACTTAAAACTAAAGGCCAGGTGAGTAATCTTTTAGTCAAAATACACCAATAAATGTTAGAAAATTCTTGATAAATAAAGCTGTATCATTTCAAAAATTTTACAGTTACATTTACATATTATTTTTTGGTAAATAATAGAAAACTATATCATAAAATAGAATTTGCAGTGGTAATATGTGAATGCATGCACACAATATTTGCATGGTTGGTATATTCCTGTATGATATTGTATTTACCGCCATATTGTATTTTAAAATAGATTTTCTCATTTTTATTTATCCAGTGAATATTTCTTGAGAAATTTAGCTCTTTTTTTATTTACAGCAATAATTATATATTAATATATTATATAATTATCATGATGGATTTTCATTTTTATTTGAAATTGTTTCTTTTTCTCATTTGAAGATGTACATTGTATATTTACCAACAATACATTAAAGTTAATCAAAACAGTAATCAAACTTTACCTTCTATATATCATGATGAGGATTTTAGTATTATTTCTAATGTACATGTACATGTATGTGTTCTCTAAAATAGAATTAGAAATCAGAACAATCCACTGATCACAAATTTGACAGAACATCTTAAAAAAAATATGCAATTATACTCTTTTTTGACAGTTTTGTGGCTAGATTATCTATGACACACAAACAACTTCATTAGAATTTGTTGAAGATTTGTGGTTACCATGGCAATAAAATTTGTAATATTTAAAAATATTTTGTCATTTAAAAAAATTAAAAATTAATAATAGATGGAGTGTTGTGCAAAATATCATGACACAAGGACTAATTCATTAGATTTTGGTGATAAATCATAATGAATGGTTACTATGTCCAGCTATACATTGCCAACTCATTGCATTTCCCTTAAGATATGTTTCCATGGCAACAAAATATAAACATTAGTGTCACCTATAATATAATGGATGGATTTACATTGAACTTTTTTAATCACTGTCATATACAGTCTTTCCACCAATATTTGTCAAAATCCAGCCATAACATTTGTTCAATATCTTGTCAAATGTGTAATCCATGGATTACCCATAATCCCTGCTTTTGGCCTCTACATCTATACTCACTATCAGCAAAACTAAAATATAAATATTGTTTATAGAGAAATTATTAAATAAATCACTCTCTGAGTTTATATAAAGCTGTAGGAAATGTTTAAAATTAAAATTAATAAATCATATGTCAAGAAGTTGGATGAAAGGTATTCTAGAAGCAACAGGTAAAACAATTTTCAAATGGGTCAGAGGTGGGAGAGTGGATTTCATAATTGTGCATTTTATCCTATATAACAAAATAACTATACTTTAATTTGTATATTTAATTCAATTACAACAAATCAACATTTTCATATTTATGTCATTAAAATGTGGCTCCTGGTCTATTTTTACCACCATTTTTCACATTTTTACACTGTCCTTAAATATTGATGGAGTAATACACAATGAAAATGTATCAACAACAAAATAGAAGAAGGATATCAAGCCTTCTATTACTCAGTTGTCACTGAAGAAAGCCAACTGTATTTCTAATTTTCACTGTGTGAGGGCGCTTTCACTGACGCCATATTGGATTTGTCAACAAGATTGTTTGTTGCTTATTTCCTCCTTAGTTTCCATTGATAAACACAGGTGATTGATCTTTTCTCTGCGTTTAAATTACAGGCTGTATTTATCACCACTTTGCTTTCATCGCTTTGTGTTTCTGCTATCTTATTTAGTATGTTAGTTGCATGGTTGACATTGGTTTTAATCGCATTGATATTCTTAATGGTGACATGCTATGTTCATGAGTTCATTTGAAATTCGTTCATCTTTTTTTCTTTCGTAAGGAAGAGGTGCATTAGGGGGTGAAAAGTCTATGTGTATGTGTCTGCCTGTCTGTCTGCAGGGCCGTAGCCTTACCAAATTGCTAGGGGGGGGGGGAGAATTTTGTCTTGGTGCAATCATGCATTTCAAATTTGCTAATTTACATAAGTAGCACATCAAAATGGATTAATTTACATAAATTTGCATATACTTTACATAATATATATTTTAACATACGCAATTAAATATATGTAAGGCCAGAAAAGATAAAAATGACGATCAATGGGTAACCTAACCAATCACATTGGGTAGGTCGGTCGATTTCATTTTTTCACAATGCTTGACAAGGATAAAACAGACCATATATAATGATACACATTTTTGTTCCAAGTTCAGCCAGTGTGCAGTCACTTTAGTGAACCATCAATTTAAATCGTGCATGCTAGGAATCGTCACGTAAATAACGATTTTAATAACATCCCTATGTATTCAAAATGTAGATCTTTTTCTTTCTTTTTTTCCAAAATCTCAGGGGTCAGCTGCCCCCTTGCCCCACCCCCACAGGCTACGGTAATAATAATAATTATTATAATAATAGTACATGATAATAATAATAATTGTAATAATTGGGTTTACTCGAATATTAACCACCCTACCTGGGGTAGTATTGTATGCTGAGTTCAAAAAAGGGGGTCATTTTATGAACATCTGTTGCCGTGGTAACCAAAATCACCATAATATGTTAATCATTTTTCCAAAAATTGACATAAAACATTGAAAAAAAGATAATACAGTGAAAAAATGTCCTTGTATTAGACATGTATGAGTTAGTGCTACCTGGTGTAACATAAATTGTATAAAATTGGAAAGCTGTTTCCATGGAAACATATGGTAGAGTAAAAAATGTTGTGTTGGTTAAACACCTACATATCTGGAAAATAACATGATAAACCTAATTATTATATAGTTTATTAGCATATTGACCGCCCTATCTTGAGTAGTTTGTTATGCCGAGTTAAAAATAGATAGCCTTTTAGGAACATCTGTTGCCATGGTAACCTAAATCACCATATTATGCATTATTAGGCAAAATTTATGTAAAATTCGAAGAAAAAATTTTTTACAAACAAAATCCTTACTTTTGGCATATATGCACTAATGCTATCCATTGTAAGACAGATTATCTAAAATTGGAGAGTGGCTTCCATGGAAACATAAAATACGCTTACTTTACAAATGCCATGTTTTAGTAAAAAAAATTACATCTGACATACACCTACAAACGAATGGGTTTGCTATTAGAATACCAAATATTTTGTTACTCCAAGTCCTAATAAAATATGCAACTAGTCACAAACTGAGTGGTTGTAAATGCTTAACATGTATGTCAGAAGATTTATGCCGATTACAAGGTCTAATTACGATCCCAATTTTTTGAAGGGCCGGCCGGGCCAACTACACTACAACATGTCACGCGCAAGGAGGGTGCTATTATACATCACGTGAACATAAACAATGTGCGGGAATGTGAAGAAAATTGCAGGCCTTCGCTATGTTTCTGTTAAATATTAAATGTATACACTAGCAACTGTTTGCAATAATGACAGCATAACACAGCAATAAAGATATACTGTGTGAAATTACGATTTAATACAAATTACTCAGCTTTTAAATACAACCCCATCTTGACATATTCTTTTCAGTAACTGTTGTGCTGACATTTACAAACATGTACATTAACGAAGTCATCAGCTCTACATACCTTTTGCTATGAACAAAATTCAACTTTCCTTTCTTGGCAGTGTAAATCATATACATATATGCATACGTAGTACATAGTCTTCAGTTGAATATATGACATAATCATGGATAAGCAATTAATGTAACGTAGGTCCGGTTTGACAAGACATTGACACCCGATACCAAAACATACATCCAAAGTTGCGTTCAAGGAAACTGTTAGTTGCTTCATGATTAAACACTGTCCGTTTACACAGAGGTTTTTTAGTGTATGTTCGTTGAATTTAGCAGTCAGTATTGACAAAGGAGTCATCACAATACAGATTTTGAGTGAAATTTTGTTGTGGATTTCTCTCATTGATCCACATAATACTGTGGTCTGATTGTTGCATGATGGGAGAATTTGGACCGGCCAATGAGGGCAGAATTCGAATGTCAAACTCAGGTCTGGCACCAGCCCCCCCCCCCCTACACACACACGAACAAACACACACACACACACACACACTAACATACTTTTAAAAAAAAAATTCATGTTTTCTGTTTATTGTTCATTTTGAGCTTTTGAGCTTTATAAAGGAAAAATGTCCACATCTTACGATCCCTTTAAAATAAATATATTCTATAAGCTCACACGAATACATTTTATTGAAAGCACCATTCCTCTAAAAAAAAATTTTGCAGACATTTTTATTATTATGTACTATTAAAACCCCTTAACTTGTAATAATAAATACAAAGACACGGAATGACATTTAAAAAACAGAAATGTAAAAAAGTTAAAAGTTAATAATAATGAGATCTAAAAAGATGATATTTCAAGGCAGATTTAAAACTGTTCCAAGTATGTGAAGAACGAAGACATGATGGCAGGGCATTCCAAATGCGTGGGCCGCAAACATAGAAGGCCCGATCACCATAGTATGCAGTGTTCCCTATTGGTTGGTGCAAATTCACCACGCGGTACTGGTCTGTCTGTCTGTCTGTCTGTCTGTGAGTGAGTGTGTGTGTGTCTGTTTCTCTGTCTGTCTGTGCCATCATTTTATCCAAAATGGCTTGATCAATACAAACAAAATTTTGAAGAGTATTCCGTAAAGTAATGGCAAGAACACATTAACATTACATGAGTATTCGGGTTGCTTGTATTGAAAGGTACGTATATCGAAATATATATCAATAAGTTTCTGTCCAGTTCTGAATTTTTTATTTTGAGAAACCAAACGAACTTGAGAGCCATAGAAATTCACCTCTTTGTGGCGTGCATCTCAAAATTCATGAACTGAGTGTTACATAAAGGGTATATTGCCATAAACGATAATCAAAGTATAGAGTGGTATCATGTACTAATAGCCTACATGTACTATAACAAAGATGTGTGTCGCATTCCAGCAATTATCATCTGTATGAACAAAAAGCATAATATTAACCTTACAGAAGGCATTCAGTTTAAATCTAGTTGTATATTCGTTCTTTCATTTTCGTTTGAGTTCAGATTTGGTGTCCATTTCAGTTTGAATCTCTTTGATTGGATATTTCCCTGAAGGCACTGGTTTATGATTAACTCGTGGCTTTCATATTTTGCTAGCTTCTCTGAGTTTCGACACAACACCTTGATCATTGCCGAGGTGTTTTCTGTTGTTGTTGTTGTTGTTATGTTGATTGCATTGGTTATTCCCATCACGGTAACGACTATGATCGAGAACAGTAGCCAATTAAGTTTCGTATATACCATTTTGTTTGTCTTCCAGTCCATCTTTTTCATCTCTGTCTCTTTGGTTATTAAGTCAGGAACACATGGATATATACACTAAGCAGTTTCATGTGAACATAAACAGTAAAGTGTTTCTGGCCAAGACGTTTCACTCAGGTGTGCTAAGCTGAATAAGTAGACCCAGTCCATCATACCAATTATTGCTTATGTCCAGGCACATGACACAAAATGGTAATTAAAACAGTTGCTATTGTTTGGGGTTTATTCTTTTTTTTTCTGTATGTGTCGAGGTTTTTTATCAGGAAGCTTTCACGTGTTAGTCTGTATTATTTGTTCTTCCATTACTTTGATAATGACAAGAAGTGGTTATACTTTGGTAACATCCAAAACACTATTTAGTCGTACAAAATAATAAAATGTCAAAAATGCATGAACAACATGCTAAGAATTTGACAACTCTGTGGATCCTTCGCATATAAAAGCTGCCTGACACTGTCCGTCAGCCCATCTGACATACGAGATGTTTTTAGATTTCTTAAGACAGATTGCATGTCAAACATATAGTGGAGAAATGAAACATTATTTTTGACATAAATTTGACCTATTCGAGGTCTGTCACAAGATTTCCTAATATCAAACCAAAAATGTTGTCTATTTCGCGTCATACGCCAATCATTATTCAACCACTTATTTTTCTTGAAACCCCCTTTATATCGACAATAATTGTCAGCCGACATTTTTACATGAATCGTGCATGATATTTGCAACATCATTACACATAGAATCTACAACTTTATAAGCTACATCACAATCACTGATATCGTCAATGTTCCACGTCTGTAATGACATAGATGCTTGATTTATGTACTCACTATAGGCAGAGCATATTCTATCATCAGACCAGTTGACTACCGGGAATGAAGGCGTGTTTATAATGTTAACATTGTCGTCAACACCAGAAACAAACGTAAGACTAAATTGGAGTGTAGTACAAAGTGGATAATGATCACTAACATTTAATGATAGATCTGACATAATAGCACACCCATAAATGATATCCATTGCTGAACTAGAATAAAAAACATGGTCAATGTAAGACTTAGAAAATGTCATTAAAGTAAGTATGTTAAACATTTTGTGCATAATCAAAATTAGCAACCTTGAATTCGTTATTGCATAAGAAATCGCACAAAATATATATATGTTTAGTAAAAGAACGTTGTCCATACCAAAAATTACCCAGCTGGCTACTAGTAGGAAGTGATGTATTCATAACAGCAACAACCATGACAGATGTATTTAATGAGTAATTTGATAATTAATGATTTTCAGTAATTAGGCTGTAACTTAAGAAACCACTCTTGAAATTCATATAATTTGTCACATCCAGCAACCATAACAAAGCACACTTATGCATTAAAGCCTGTTAGTATACTGTTTTACTTTTAATGAGCAATTTTACATAATTAATTAGTTTCAGTAATTAAACTATAACTTAAGAACCCACTATTACTATTCCATATAATTTGACACCAGCAACCATAAAAAGGGAGACATATCCATTAAAGCCTGATAGCATATTGTTTAACTTAATGAGTAAATTGCATAATTAATTATTTTCGGTGCTTAGGCATCTTTTTTTTTGAGGATGCAAACTTCAGATTTCATATAATTCGGTATATATGTCAATCATTAAGATTTTCATATCTCCTTTGACATAGGTTTTACTTTTAATGAGTAAATTGAAAAATTGACAATCTTCAGTAATTAAGCTATATCTTCGGAACGCACGCTGCAAATTCCATATAATTTGGCATATACAAACTTGAAAATTCTTTTAACCTGGTACATCAATCAACCATAGCAATTAAAATGTTATGTGTTTGGTGTAGTTGTGTATGTTCTTTTTAATTGGGTTGTGTAATTTGCATAAATAATTATTTCGATAATTATTCAATTTCTGTAGAATACAAGCAGATAATTTAGTACATATATTGATGGAAAAGACGTGCATGTGTAATTAAAGCTTGATGATATCACCTATAAGCTAAATAGTTAATGTTCATATTTAATGATTTTTTCAATACTTAGGCAATATTTTAACTATGTAAGCTTCAAATTTCATACAGATTAATTTCCCAATTCAGGGGTACATCATGTATAATAGCTATAGGTTTATAGAATTTTGCATTGCAACAATGTGTGTAGGATCAAAAATCTATGGTTTTGCCATTATGAGAGGCATTAAGTTAAATCTGGTGTAAGTTCTGCATTGCTTACCAAAAATATATAACCCATATTTGTGACATAAACGCAGAATACCAATTAGTAAGTAACAAATATTGGTGTGTGTGTGTGTGTGTGTGTGTGTGTGTGTGTGTGTGTGTGTGTGTGTGTGTGTGTGTCGGGGGGGGGGGGTGTTTTCTGTGTGTTGACAAAACATTGCATGTCACCCATAGTGGCAAACAATCCAAAAGGTCTACATTTACTTTTTGTGTGATGAATATATAATAACCTTTTACGTCGTGGTCAAACAAAAATTAAGTCAACTGAAATTAATGAATGTGATAATATATTTTGTGTAGACCCTGTAAAATAAAACCGAATGTTCATTTCAAAATTGTTGATCAAGATATGCAACTAGGATTATAATAAAATTATGTAATTATTTACATAATTTATTACAATCAATTTCAACAAACTGTATGCCAAATTCGCAACACAGATTACATATATTATGCAAACTACGCCATTATACGGAAAAATAATACAATAACATTATGTTATGGAAGTCTTTACCTCATTTGCAGTTGTACTGTCAAAATACATTAATGTATATAGCTGATCCCCCTGTTCCTACAACGGACATTATTATTAATGGATGGGGAAATCTCGAATTGGACGGTGCTATAGATATTACAGTTTTTGAATTGATTGAAAACATCAAAGGTAAGAAACAGTTAAAATTTATTTAAGATATAAATCATTAGCGTTCATAACGTATGCTCAAAGGGCAAAATGTACACACAAGTATAATTTTCTTTATTTCGAGCTATAATCATAATTTCGTGCTATAATCATGTCTCACGAGAGTGACGTAATGTTATAACAATATGTATGTATGTATGTATGTATGTATGTATGTATGTATGTATGTATGTATGTATGTATGTATGTGGGTATGTATGTATGTATGTATGTATGTATGTATGTATGTATGTATGTATGTATGTATGTATGTATGTATGTATGCATGTATGTATATATGTATGTATGTATGTATGTATGTATGTATGTATGTATGTATGTATGTATGTATGTATGTATGTACGGTGCTATAGATATTACAGTTTTTGAATTGATTGAAAACATCAAAGGTAAGAAACAGTTAAAATTTATTTAAGATATAAATCATTAGCGTTCATAACGTATGCTCAAAGGGCAAAATGTACACACAAGTATAATTTTCTTTATTTCGAGCTATAGTCATAATTTCGTGCTATAATCATGTCTCACGAGAGTGACGTAATGTTATAACAATATGTGTGTGCTTACGAATTTCTGTATGTATGTATGTATGTATGTATGTATGTATGTATGTATGTATGTATGTATGTATGTATGTATGTATGTATGTAGGTATGTATGTATGTATGTATGTATGTATGTATGTATGTATGTATGCATGCATGTATATATGTATGTATGTATGTATGTATGTATGTATGTAGGTATGTATGTATGTATGTATGTATGTATGTATGCATGTATGTATGCTACTCTGTTAGTCCAGCTGTCTGTTCATCGGTGAACACAATATCTCTAAATAAACACACCAGATGTAAAATGAATACCTCCGTAAGAGTAAACCATAAACTCTAGACACGATTCCTGATAAATCACTGCATCGATTCGAACGAAACTTACTGCTCATCTTCACTGCTACGATTTTGATAAATATTCGACAAATCAACAATCGCCTACTTTATGGCTTTGAGTAATTAGGCAATATCTTAAGAACATATACTCCAAATTCAATTTAATTTGGTACATACATGTACGTTAAACAAAACTAAGCGCCTATGTCCTATGAAGTTTGTCAATGTAGCTTTTCATGAATTTTGTATGAATAATTTGCTTTTATTAATGATTTTCAGTATTTTAAGCTATATTTGTTAGTGTTAATGAATAACGTGCATATTGAATGGTTTTCAAGGCATATTTAAAGAATGGATACTTTAAATTCCGTAACATTAAATTCATACATCAAACATAGTAAATACAATAATTGAGAGTAAGTACAAGTAATGGTACGATATGGTTGCGTAAACTTGCTGCTCGACAATGTTCTGGAGGAAATCGTTTGATTCCAAATATAACTTTGTTATACAACTTTTACTTTATACAGTTTTGCCCTTGATAATTAACTAAACGGTAGCCATAAAAGTATCCTGTCACATACATGAAAGCAACAACACAGTACTATCAGTGAAAACAAACCGATTTTTCAGTTTGTTTTTGAAAGTAACCAGGATAGACAAGCAATGAATGCAGCAAATATTTCGACCTTATATTTTGATGAATCATACCTTGTAATTATTAAGACAGTAAAATAATAGACATTGGATAAGTGTCTTCACTAACGTTTATGGTGAAATACAAATACTTTGATTTTGAATAGTAAATTTGATACGCATGTGACGTTTTGATACAAACCTTGATTCAACAATGATTTAATTATTCAGCATTTAAGACTGAAATTGAATTGATCAAGATCAGTAGAAAATGAATCGAGACGTCCAAAATGTTGTCATTTCAATGTAGGCTATACTTTACTGTCTTATTGATTCTGGTAAAAATGAACTATATATTTGCCATTCTAAGTATATGTATTGCTGTTTCACTTGACAATTTAATGAGTATTATTTGACCATTGTCGACTCTGTGTGAGAGTTCGTTTCAAGTACAGTAACAAGTGCATTTCCAGCTATTGTAATATATCATGTGAAACAATTGCCAGAAGAAGAGTAGAGCGGGTAATTTTTTTTATTTGCCAACCGTAAGAGAAAAAGAATAGGAAAATATGGGAACCAAAGTCACACCCACAACTTAGTCGAAACGCGATGTACGACTTATCGAGGGGCCTCTGTAACATGATCACGAACCATAACAAACATGTCCATATTGTTATAATCAAGGAAGGCAGTTTAATTGTCAAAAATCATATATATATATATACATATTGAACTAAAATATTTGTCATCAAAGTTCATAGGATTATGGTTGACATATATACCAAAATATATGAATTCTGAAGCTTGTATTCTAAAGATATATCTTAATTACAAAGAAATAATTAATCATGTAAAGTAGTCAATAAACTGAAAAAGGTATGGCAACAGACTTTATAGGATATGTTTGCGTTGTTATGGTTGATGTATTTGACAAATTGTATGGAATTTGAAGTGTGCGTTTGTAAGGTGAAAATTACTCATTAAATGCAAACGCTATGGTGAAAAAAAATCATCATTTGACATGTGCTCCTTGTTATGGTTGTTATATGAACCAACTTTAAGTGAAATTTTACTATTGCTTTCTATAGATATGCTTTAATTACAAATATCATTAATTATGTAAATTACTCAGTGTAACTAAATATTGTACAAACATTCATTTTCTTTGTGGTTTACGCATGTACCAAACTATGTTGAATTTGAAGCATTAGGGTTAAGGTTAGGGTTAGGATTATGAATGCAGCATTATAGTAGTATTGCTCCAGATTGGAGCAAGGCAACAACTTTAGTTTTAGAAGAAAAAAAACATAACAAAAAATGTACGAACGACTGTCGACAGTCTGGTAAAGCAGTTATATGCATGATATGTTAATAATTAATTGTGTACCAGAATAATCACGAAACTAAGCGATTTTACATTGTCAATTTGCTATTTGAAATAGTGATTCAAATAATTACTTACTTTTTATTGTTTCAATAGACGTCCAGCTGGAAGATTTCACATATCGACATGTGCTGGTTGAACTTGAGATGCCGGGGGATGCTAAATACCTTTATATGCATGCATGGATTCAAACCGCTGATGACTGTATCCGATTATGCCTTCGTTGGATGGAAAACTACTGTGACTGTATCATGTTTAACGCTCCTTTGAATCGATGCATCATGTTAAAAGAATGCTATTGGCAATACGATATTCCAGTGACCCTCTATGATTCCATGTATTGGCAATATTACGTACGTCATACCAATGGTATGTTTAATCCAATATTATGCTAATTTACAAGTTCTGGAAGCATGCGTTCATAGTTAGATATGGATCTGGAAAAATACTGCATAACACTCCAGATGGAGTCAAACATACAGGAACTGATATGTGCATGAGTGGCTATTCTCCCTGTCCATGTGCTCGATGATGGCCGACATAAATTCTTTCGGATCGTCTATGGTAGTTGTTAAATATGGTAAAGTGTTCCAGTCTTTTACGGTTTGTGGGAAAAACCTGAATTTGAAACGATCATTGTTAGCTGGTGTAATTTGATAACAGTTACTGTGTTGGTGTCGTGACTAATTGGCTGACGAATATCATTCACCAGTAGGGATAGGAGCTTTGTCTAGCTTTGTGTAAAATACACCGTCTGAGATTAAGTCTGATTTGATTTGATTTGATTTGATTTGATTTGATTTGGTATAGCAAAGCATCTTTATCTGTTCCATGATCTTCCTCAAAACAATCACCTTACAAGGTCAAGAAGTCAAACACACTTATTTTTTCTTGATTGTGTGTCGTCGTCGTCGTCGTCGTCGTCCTCGTCGTTGTTGTTGTTGTTGTTATTGTTGTTATTGTTGTTGTTGTTGCTACTGCTGCTGCTGTTGTTGTTGTTGATGTTTTTTGTGCTTTCGATGCCGGTGATGGTGATGATGATGATGATGATGATGATGATGATGATGACGACGAAACCATGCTACTCCCTCTTTCAGATGTAACTAATTGTCAAGATATATCTAGAATATGTATAAGCAACATGTTGTGTAAACAGTATGCATCTGGTATCCTCTCAACAAGGGACTTTCCAGTACCTTATCCTGAAATGATGCGATGTTCATGGCAGCTACAAGCCGACAGTACCTCCTACATAAGTATTGAATTTCAAGAATTCGACATTGGTAGGAGGTCATTAAACTGTCTGTCAGACAGAGTTGAGGTTTATAGTGGACGGAAAACTAATGATGAAAGAAGAAGGCGGATCTGTAATCACAACTTTCCGGACAAGAGAATATTATCAGAATTTAATGAAATGTTTGTCACCTTTACATCAGATGATGTTAGTGATGATAGTCGCGGATTTGTTGCGGTATATGCATTCCATAGTGTGAAACATCATATGACGACTAACAATATGCCTACAAGTAAGATATTTATTTGAACCTTTTGAAATGTGATTGCAAACAACTTGTATGGGTTTGCGGCGAGTGGGACTCTAAATATGGTCAAAATTCAATGATGTTGTATGGTAGTTAGGTTAGATGTCACCAACACTGTGATTGCTATGTTCGTATCAAGTTGGAAAGCTAAACATTTTGGGTTGATTTGTCTACTGAAAATATTGGCGATCCATTTCCGGAACAGTAGTAGTGTTACAAGGCTTGAATTTGGAATTGTTGGTATTGTCCAGAATTCAAGAGTAAACGTCCCATGTAAGCTGCTGTGTTACCTCAGGCTGTCCCAGAATATTATAGAGGAGGCAAGTCTAAGGAGACATAACTCAAACAGAAACACATAAATTACGTTTTGGTTGAACGACATATAGTACGATTTTCAAGCAAAAGGAGTGATGTAATGGAATTCCCTAATTTAGTTGCAGCCTAGAATCAAAGTTCTTTCGGATGTGCTTTTCTCCGCGAAGTCCTGCTCACAGAGTGCGTTCAAATCAGTGTCCCTTGTTCAAGGCCTCTTTGCAATCTGAAAAGTATTTCAGATAAAATCAACTGGCATTAACTGTATACGTCACCAACATTTTATTTAAATTAATGTTCATTTCGTAATACAAATATTGTTAACTAACAAACTCTTCACAACAAAGTTTCATTCTTTTACCTTTTTTCAGAAATGTTCATAATACACTTAATTAGACTCAGGAATAAACATTTGAAACGTCATTCTAGAATATTCTTACTTAAAAGAGCTGTTGAAATCATTTGGGGCACAATTTATCACTTGTTGTGACACATGTGACCTCTACTTAAAAAGAGAGAGAAAAAGCATTAATATGACCTGAGATGCTGATCTGTCTCTTTAATCAATTTAACCTTACATGAGTTTTCTTGCTAGATTTATTTGTTTACATGAAACTAAACGTTTACAACGAAATTTATTTTTAGTCATTTCAAAACCATGTTCAGGGTCTCTTCATCAGTTGCAGTTGTTGTAATAATATACTGTACACATATTTGTTTGTCCAAATTTAAATTGTATAATTTTTCATCAACCATGGAATGTGTGTTGTGTTGGAGACCCATGATATTTCATGTATTGGTGACCTACATTCGAGATATGTCCCACTCTGCATGAAGTTCATCTCATAGACATGTCCATAGTTATATTTATAGTTGTGGTGATTTTAATAAAAAAGCCAGTTTTCAGTTTGCTGAACGCTGTGTCGGTTATTTCGAGTGATGCCAAAAATCCCATGCTACATCCACACATTTGTGTGTAAAATTATTACCAACAATTTTGATTGAATGCAATTATCTTTCAAACATAGATATGACATGCCCGCAAGATTGGGTTTTCTATGAGGACCATTGTTATCAGTTATTCCACGAACCTACCAAAGTTACATGGTTGGAAAGTGAAAACCAATGCAGACAAAACAATGCATCACTAACAAGTATATTATCAGAGACTGAGGCAAATTTCTTACACAAGTTTATCTCAGACCATCATAGACATTGGATATATATCGGTAAGTATTGTGCAATATGTAATATAGAACGTAATTTCTTATAAAATGAGTCTGAGTGAAATGTTTAGACATTTATGGGTTCATTTGCAGGGTTAACAGATGAAGATAATTATGAAGGCAAATATCATTGGTCGGATGGTTCACAAGTGTTGTATTTCGACTGGAGTTCAAGTGGGTAAGTCATATTTCAGATGCTTTTGCTTTTTTTAGTCGAGCACTGATTTCATAATGTATTATGCAAAGGCACTGTTCTTCATCAAGTGACATAATGTAATCTACTATAAACAATATTCTTTTACTTAACGTGTATCTAAATCTCGCTATTCATATGTCTATCTCTCTACAGACTGCAACCTGATGGCAGTGTATATCAAGATTGTGTAGCTATTTATTTAGATAATCTACATTCGCATAATCACTGGTATGACGTATTATGTGATGCTAATCTTACAAGTTTGTTTCTATGCAAACAAGAAGCAATAAAGAACACCATGCCGAGTAAGTATACTTATCTTGAATGTTAAAGCCAAGACAGATAAAACACACAGTCCCATTGAAACCTTCATTTTATGGGGACGGGAGACACAGAAAGGAAAATATTTAGGTTGTGTGGATAGAGTCAGCACTATTTTGGGACTTCACACTGAGAAAGGGAGGATCTCTAAAAATGTACAGCAGATTTAGTGACTTTGTGACTAGGACTAGTAAATATTTAAACCTTCTGACACTTGTCGACAGTTAAATAACTGACATTTTGAAGGTGTCAAAGCAGCAGAGATTGTCACAGTCTATGATTACAGTTGTACTTGGACACCTATTTAAAAATCTGACCAAATTGTATCTTACCTCAAAAACATAAATGCTTGGACATATTGATTACAACAGTTCCAACGCAAAGATAGCTCTGACCACAGGGTCAGTGCAAAAATGGCCCTGCCGAGATGGTCACCACAAAGATGGCCCTGTGCTTAACCACTGTGCAAATTGAGTTAAAACCATGTTATTTTTGTCATTTGATTGATAAATTCATAACATTGTATTATTTGTGGAATTGAATTATTATGTGAGTAGTTTTTTGCCAAATTTACCTGATATCCAATTATCCCAAAATAGTTCCAATCATGTTACGGACAGACAAATGCATCACATTTCGGGAGGTAAACATTTTTGTAAACACAGTTACATAAAGCAAATGGCTTTCGCAATTCCAAAGATATTGGGACTATGGTAAAGTAAACTGTTTTAAAAGTTTCATTCTACTCTTTCAAATGTCTGGCAAATATCTTCATAAAATCCATATTCAAGGTTTCAGAGTAAGTATATGAGAGTTGTACCAACCCTAGTTTTTGGATGTCAAATTATATTGTATAGGCCATACGTACGTTTGTGTTTCAAAGAGAATGACGTCTTTAGAGATGGGAGATGTTTGGAACCTGCGCAATACTTTACAAGTCATCCAAATAACACCTTATGCCATCTGTCGCCACCATGCACATCTGGAATTTGATAAAGCAAAGTACACTGAGATTCCATCGAATCACAACAATTACAGAGTAGATTCATCCGATTTTCCAATGCTGGTGACAAGCATATCTGCACTGTATATTCACAAAACGCTACGACCATGGCTTGCAAGTATCAATATATGGTATAATGCTTCCTATACAATCAACTTGTACTATGTGTTAGTATACACCTTGGGTTATGACAAACTTACTCCATACACACACCGGCCAATCACGCGCAAATGTCCCTAACTAGTTAGAACCACGGACATATAGTTTCTAGTAGTTTACTGTTTATTTCTTGTAAATTTAAGTAATGGATGAAATACAGAATGGCACTTTCTTAGGATTTGGATCAATGAATCGTAAGTATTATTCAAACCTTTTATATGTTAATAATTCTCACTGTTAATTAAAGAAAAGCAAATAATGTATTGGCTGTTTGTTTTATTCAATTGAAGTAATAACTTACAACCGGTAATTACATCCGTACATCAGTCACATCACTGTTAATTATGACAAATCTACCACATTCGAGTCGGTAGATTATGTTATTGGAAACATTGCAGACATGCTTCACCAGGATGATTCTACAGCATATTTTATGCGGTGACAGATTACGCACACTGGAATTGACAAACTTTGAACCAGGCGGATCAGAAGTCATTTGCAGAACATGTACAGACTTGTCATTGGATATACCCTCGTTGTTGTTCTTGTACAGTTGTGCTTTTCAAAGTATCTAATTTAGGGCGTTTACTCAAACTTACTCAGTTTTTGCGTTCACCATAAGAGATATTTGAAGGGGGATTCATTATACTTGATACCAGATTTAATCTGAATGCCTTCCGAAAGAGCGGAGTCGTTAGATTTTCGTTCTGACACACAATAATTTTTGGAATGCATTTGCGATTAGTTATGTTTGAAGTATGTACTAAATTGAATTGAAATATAAGAATGCATTTTCAAGATTTAGCTCAATTGCCGAAAACTGTCAATTATGCAAATGTATCATTAGAACTCAGTCATTTTTAGAACATGTGCGACTAGTTATGTTTGAATTATGTACGAAATTATATTGAATTTAAGGAATGCAATATTAAGATATAGCCTAACTACAGAACATAATAAATTATACAAATAACATTTACATCGATAAGCTTCATTAGACATGTGTACCCAGGTAGCACATATGAATGTACAAACTTATATAGAACTTCAAGCTTGCTCTCTTCATATCAATCCTAATTACTGAAAATCATTAATTTGCAAATGACTCTTTCAAAAATTTAAAGCTATATCACAGGTTTTCCATGAAAAGTGTGTTTTGTTATGTTTGAAGTATGTACCAAAAATATATATTAATTTGAAAAGTGCATTCTAAAGATATAGCCAAATTACTGAAAATTATTAATAATGTAAAATGAGTCATTAAAACTACAAGCTATATTATCAAACTCCATATGACACATGAACATTGCTGTTATCAATGTACACTACTTAATTATTTTTATTTTTGAAGTATGCATTCACCGAAAACAATTTATTATGCAACTATCTTATTATCAATAATGCAATGTTTACCAAAACGTAATCAATTCTAGCCATTACCCTAACAAACATGTATTGACCCATCCGTTTTGAAAAAAATCGATGACACATACATACATACATACATACATACATACATACATACGAACAAACAAACAAACAAACAAACTAACAGATACACATACTTTTCATAACTAATATATAACCTTCCTTAGTGAAGATAAAATGTACCAAAATCCCACATTTACCAATCAAGGGATGGAGGTTGCATATGAATAACATAATTACAATATAGGAGTCGTACTCATTTTTCATTTCAACTCGTGAGACGAGTCGTCACAATTGTTAAAATTTTAATTTTGTTATATTAGTGGGTTTAACCTAAGCGTAGACGAAAGATATATTTTACCTCAGATGTGTTAACTACAGCTCTGGATTTGGATGCAAATGTGTAATTTGAACAAGCGCTGCTATTAAATTATATCAAATATTATATTATATTATATATATTTAACAATTTAGACCAAAAGTTAAAGATTTGCATATAAATATATGTTTATATAGGTGAATGAGTACATGTAATTGCCCACCCTTCTGCACAGTAACGGCTGATGAATGAATTCGTTATTGATAGTTTTTCTTGTAAGAGTGTCGTCCTGTTTAAAATAAGTAATCGGATGTTTAAACAGTGAGTGTATGAAATTCATACTTGAATTGATTTTGGTAGAATGATATGAGGAGATTACTTAAAATTTCACTTTTAAAAATAATAACCGTCACATTTTTATTGCAGTCACTAAGTGTCCAGAATAAACAGGCAGCATGCCTAGCAAGTAATACGTTATCCTACATTGTGTACACCTTGTGATCACATCATATTATAGTAAACACGCCTAAGACATGTCTATCTGCATACTGGAGTTGTTTGGTAGCAATACATTGTGATCGAGCTATTTATCTATCCATCACATTTTGACCCGGTCTGCGCAATAGTAATTCTTTTCAAATATAGAATTCATGTAAACATATGTTACAATTAGTTATCAAAGTAATTCAAACACGTAATCTAGGGAATTATCGTGAAAAAATGGCCGGGTGCGGACATGTTATCCGGGTGCCTGTGACACTAACCGAACGTCAATTGATTTTGGAAGCTATGGGTCAATATGCTCACAATTATCAACTGATAGCAGATCATGTCCGTGCATATTTACGCATTCTTTCTCGAGCTGTGCAAGACATTTACATTATTCGTTCTGCTACTGCAGCAAGATGTAGAATAAGGGATGTTGTCCAACGTCATCAGAACAGGTAATTGTTTGCACAAATAGGAAACGACCAGAATTTATGACAGGGGTAGACTCAGAATATTGTGATCATGTTGAACACGTTATGACTATTAATAACTTGATAGCCAGTTATAAAGGATGTATATTGGGTTTCATAATGGTGCTGGTCGACAATAACACAACGACCCGATCGTCGAATACATACGTCATGACTACATCAACATTTGTTAAAGTCATACAGCTCGGTTATTTGTTTCCGGCTTCTTCGCCTCATCAGCTTCATGCATTCACAAAACAAGTTACTTGACTGTGCAGACAGGGGAAAAATAGAAACAAAAATATGATATCCTTATGTAAATAAAATGCGACGTATAAATCGAAGAAACTCATTATCTTTTGACAATATAGACGAAAGTGGACGTATTGAAATTTTAAAATGAAAACAGACGAAAACACATTTTAGAACGAGAGCCGACAACAATCTATTTTTATGCAAATACAGATTGACATATAAATCGACATGGCCAACAAAAAAAAGTCATTAATCTATTGATAATATTTACAACGTGGACGAAAGTGGACGTATGTAAATTTTAGAACGAATACATTTTAGAACGAAAGCCGACGGAAATATATTGTTATGCAAATACAGTGCAACGGATAAATCTAAATGACCAACGAAAAGGTCATTAATCAATTGACATATTTGCTTCCAACGAAAGTTGACGTATGGAAATTATCGTGAGAAAGAGTAAGTACAAATAATGGAAAAGGAAGGTTGCGTAACTGTGCTGCTCGACAACCCACTACTTGAAATATCAACAAAAATCCATACAATTGTAAAACTGCGGAATTAGTTTAAACTACTTGATGCACATTTGTTCATATCCAAGATAACAATACATGTCCTGAACATCTATACCAATGTACAAGTGGAGAATGTGTTCACCTGAGTGATGTTTGCGATGGTATTATCAGCTGCTATGATGGGAAAAGTAGCATTTTGAAATGTGGTAAGTCTTTATGTTCCGTGTAACAGAGCAAGGAAAGTACCCTTTTCTCTTGAGATACTTAACAGAAACTTTGCTTGTTACGTTATATATATTTGAATTTACCCTAATGTTTGCTAGATACAATTTACAACTTTACTATGGAAATTATCTACACATGTAGAGTCTATGACTATACATGCGATATTAAATGCCCTATATCAATGTTACGGGCGCATTTGTATGTGACACGTGAAATTCTGTTAACACTTACAGTTGCATAACTTTTCGAAGCTTCAAACCCTATGAGTAAGCTAATAAATGCCTTTATAAAAAACCTCCAGATCTGTCAGGGGAAACCTGCCTGCCTCAACCCTACAGGTCACTCATGCATTAAACCACCAATCAATCAGATGCACAAATCTTGCTACTGTCATAATGGTATTAAACTTGTCTTATATATTTTCGCTCTATGCTTATTTCAGATGATCTTTTCAAGATAGTCTAGCATTGCCTTATAACTCCAAATCTCCGCTCCCAAATATACTACTATTAGATGTTCTGACATTTACTATAATAATGACATTTAACATTTTTAAGAACATATTTCAATCCTATGTAAGTTATAAAGAATGTTTTTCTTCTTTTTTTCTTTCTTTTTTTTACTTGATGATATTGTATTATTGCTTGAAAGGGTCTGAATAGCCCAAAACTGGCTTTAAGTGTAAAAAACCAGAGCTTCTAGGAGAGACTCTAAGGGACCCTACATGCGGTGGAAATATCCTAATCTCAAGCTAATCCCCCAATCTTTTATTGTCAAGATGCTATTAAACTTTTTTTCAAAAATATTTCAACGCTATTTAGTTACTTGTTACATGTTGGTGTTGTCTTTTAAAGCTTGCAAATTATTGTCTGAAAGTGTTTGAATAGTCTCAAAGTTGACTTTTCAGATTAAAAAGCCTTCAGAGCTTCTAAGGGGCGACCTAGGGACACCCCCCCCACAAGTAATGGACATATACCAGACTCAAGGGCGTCCCCTACCTCTTACTGTCAACTAGCAATTAAACTCCTTTTGGAATATATTAACTTGTGTAGTCAATAATTGTATGGTAATGCTATCCTGGGATTTTATAGAGTATTTGCAAGATGGTCAAACAGCCACACTGTGTCACGATTAAAAAAATAACTGTCATGTGAATATGACATATGGGGAGGGGAGGGGTCTTCATGTTTTAGAATAAAGTGATGGAGGGGTCAGCCTGTTTTCTATTTTACAGATGGGGGGGGGGGTTCAGTGAGTTTTTGTTGGCCCAGTGGACAAATCTCCCCTTGCCCACCCCCCCACCCCCGGGCTGGGAACGAATCGGAACTGACCGGTTCCTAAGGTCATCCAATGTATACACATATTTTGAAAAGTGCGCCGAAACGCTAAAATAAGCCTGTCAATCAAGTACTTAAATGAGCAACATCAAGCGATAAATTATGCAATTAATATGCCAATGATGGGGTGACGTCATATATTTTAAGAATATATTTGAAATGACGCTCAATTAGTATCGAATAGTGCAATTTTGTGAGAAAAAAAAATGATAAAAATTGGGTTAGAGGTGTCAAACTTTTATTAACAATGCATTCATTCCGTGTTTAACATCAGTGAACATGTTTACCGATGTACATCACGGTGTCGACAGGGTATATATATATATATTTATATATATATATATATATATATATATATATATATATATATATATATATATATATATATATATATATATATATACATATGTCTGCGTCAACATGGACTCCAGCTTATACAAAATGTCTTTATGACTGTAGCAACCATTACTTCCCATCCTAGACAATGCCTCGTCTAAATGGTTTACTTGTGATAATGGGATGAAAATATCAATAACAAAGTACTGTGACTTCAGTGCTGATTGTCTTGACAGATCTGACGAAACACATTGTGGTTAGTCTTTTTTACATTCCATGTATGTGTGTGTGTGTGTGTGTGTGTGTGTGTGTGTGTGTGTGTTCGTACGTGCATGTATGTATGTCGTGTGTGTACCTGCATCAGTGATGTATGTATATATATATATCTGTCTGTCTGTGGTCATCCAAACAAAAAAAAGCAGCTTAATAAATAGTTATTGAACATAAATGAGTACTGAAATTTAAATAACTTAGTAAATGTTAGTTTTCTAAACACATGAGTATTAATGAATCTTGCCCATAAATGATGATTTTCAGTAAGAGGGTAGTATCATAAGAATGTAATATTCAAATTCCATATAGTGACGTATATCCATTAGTGGTAACTTAAGGTTGAGATGCAGGTTCGTCAGCTCATTTTTCCTCTATCACATTTCACAGTAAAGACAAGATAAATACACCGTTTTATTTGCATTAGTTATGTCAAGTCTTTTTATGAAGTTGTGGCTTCTGTGGTGATTTTTTACATTCTTAACCATATTATTGATCTATACCCACGATTGACGATTTTTACTTAAAGCTATTTAACTTTTACAAACAGTTGAATATAGTCCTCTTTTCGACTTTAAACGAAAGATATGTACATAAACAAAAAAGTTCCTGCGGATTTTTTTTGTCTTTCATTGTCTTGTTATAATCACCCAAGGTTGTATTTTTGTGTTTTTTGCATAAATTACCGCTTTTCACAATTCTCAACACAATAACTCTTGATTCACTCAAAAACTAAACAATCCGGAGGAACGTTTTTTTAACACGCTGTCTCCGAGTATTGTCTCCAAATTTGACACAGCTGGTACGTTCTGACGCAAAGTTAAATAGCTTTGAACTTCACACAGTATACAAGATAAAGACTCCTTCGATTCCGCCCGACAAAAGTTTTCAAAAGCTTGCAAATTCGACAGACATCGCAATTGCTTTTTTCTGTGACTTGCAAATATGTTACTCAATCCTTGCCATTTGGTTGTGTACGTTGCTTTGCTTCAGACATGAAGAAAATCGGGTATCTTAGGAGGGTCATGAAATGCTACTGATAGAAACATGTTTGTTTCCTGAGATAAAGGTGTCATGTCATCTATTATTAATTTACGGGTGGAGACTTTGGTTTAATCTTTTAATACGGTACGCGTGCCGTTCTCGACATTACATAGTATACTTTCTGGTTTGGATTCGAAGCCCTTGCTCTGCACAGTTGGTGTTCGTGTTTTGACTTGAATATGGGCTACGTTCTGATTTGAAGCCTTATTTCTGCTCATGTATTAGGCATTGCCAATTTTCTGACAAATTTACCAAGTCAACAACATTCAATTTGTACTAGTTGTAGTAGATATAGGGAAGAAATGTATTAATCGCCATCATAGTTTACGTACGGCGACAATCCCAAGTACCCGGATGCACGAGTGACTAACCCAGAAGAGAGTCATTCTCAGCCATACGTTACAGTGGTAACACTCGTTCATGTTCGATTACCTTTCACAAAGAAAATACAACGAAATGGTTGAAGTGATCTTTTTTTAATTTCTTTTCATCACAGCAACAAAATCTGTGTGATCAAAAGTGTTGTAAACTAAACCAGAAAGAATGATTGGACTGGCTAAACTTCCTGCTGAACTGGAGTAAGGTCCAAGTCCAAGTAAGCCTTGATAGTACATGAAAAAAATCGTCTCAAACTAGCGATACAACTTTCAGAATATAACTACACATGTCTTCATTTGTTAGAGTTATACAATTCAACACAGGTTTTCACTCGAAAACAACAATTGTGTAAATAATGACACTCTAAACGCAGCGATTTCTCAGATGATGTTACCACTGTAACATATGGCTGACAAGGACTAGTCCCTCATTGGTTAGTCCCTCATGCATCCGGGTACTTGGGATTGTCGCCGTATGGAAACTAAGATGGCGATTAAAACATACATCGTGTGATATTTTAATTTACAGAGTTTCTTGTGACCGGCGCCTGTCAGTAGACTCGGCCAATTTTTTTTCATCATTCCATTGTATTTAAACCTTGTACTTGACATTTCACAATATTTATAATTCTCAACAAAATACCTCAACATTATAGACTCGTGCACCGCCTGTCGTATGTAAGCAGGGCTAACCACTGATGTGACCAGAGAGAAACGGATTTAAAATTACATGTAAAACGGGGAAAGATACGAAAAACATAATGCAAAGTCTAAAGCGAAATTAAAGTTGTAATTCTTTTAATTATTTTTACTTGCCAAATATTGGCATTTTTGGAAATGACAAGACACGTTCATGTCGTTTAACTTTACATGTAAACTGTTGGCCAATAAACAAAGTTGGTCGATTCACAGTCGGCAGTTAGACTGCTCTTGCATAACTTCAACCGCATGCCTAGGCATGCCTTCCTTACGCAAGATGTCCTCATTCTGGTTCACTGTCACTCCACATTGCACAACAATATAGAATTAATCACAAGTTACATGTTATCTGAAAACATCACACTTTTATAGTGGGTCTAAAGTGTGATTTTAGTGAGTACCAAGAATGTCCTGTGTTGCTACTTGCTGTGGAAAATCGCCCGGTCAAACAAGGTCAGCTTCAGCTTCTGGTCAAATCAGTCGTTTTCTACTGGAAATTCTAGTTACACAACAATCCTACTAAATTTACTTGCCATAGTTATTTGAAACACATAAATATCCACCTTTTTGTGAAATTTGTAAAACTTTCCGGTCCGTATTAAGGAAACTACTATAGTATGAGTGAAAAACCAAGTCAAAGTTTCAGGGCCTCAAGTATGCATCCTGAAATCGTCGGAAAATCGGTATTCCTAAGTGTAATCCCAAAATTTGTGTTGCTGGTACAAAAGAAGAGATGTCAGTTGAGGTTTAGGCGTTTACAGTATCTAAAATGGTGGACTCTAGTGAAAGTTACAGCGAGTTGAAAATACCCAACAATAAGGCCTGTGAGCAGCCATTCAAAGTGTAATGGTCACAAACTGAAGGATAGATGTATGTAAATGAGTATGTTGCGGACTGGGTGCAGAATTTGGATTTGAAGTTTACAACCCAGTTTCGAACAAACGCTTGTCATTTGGGCAAACAATGCGTATAATTATGACTATAGCACATATGACATTGCTTGTTTGATGTCAATAGTGTCTTTTGAAAAGTGGCAGTTTACTTAAAGTCTTGTGGTCTGATTTCCAATATGGCGTCAGCCATAATGCTCCTTAGCATATTCATTTTTTTTCAAATTACAACAAAAAAAATCATCAAAAATAGTAAAGAAGATGTGCTGACTTGAAATTAACAAATCTAAGTAAGCTACCCTTTTGTGCATCAACATACCAGATATCAAAGCAATGTGACAAGTAGTATTCGAGGAGATGATGAAAATATCACTTTTGAAAAAAAAATCATAAAAAATTGAAAATGGCACAGATCAACTTGGCATAAACAAATCTGAATAGCTTTCCCCCAGGGAACATGCACATCAAATATCGAAGTATTCTGGCTGTTACTTTCGGAGAAGTTGATGACAATATAACAATTTGACGGACACCTATGATTCAACATCAACATGCATAACTACAGGTTCAAAGTAGGTATTTTTTACTTTTTATTGGTTATAACCAAATTTACCGAGTTTGATTGGTTTTGTACAACAACACAGCTAAGAGATAATGTCACGTCAATCATTGCACAGAGACCTACTAGCTATGTCTCATTTGCATATGTAAAGACACTCTTCTCTCATCAACGTTCTTGTCAATCTTCTTTACGTATGCAAATCCTTGTACATAAACATTCAGGAATGAAACCATATAAAACACACATAGCGTTAGAGTTCATGTCATTTTTTTTAATTTCAAATTTATTAAGGAAAAAAATGAACGATTTTTAAAAAATTGTTTAACCAAACGATGGCACATACCATAAAGATTCATAATGAGCAAAAAAAAGGGGCCAAAATTCACCAACGAACCTGCATCTCATCTTTAACATACATGCTCGATGTAGACGTAGATTGATGTAGATTTTCATTTTGTTTGGGTTGTATGAGTAAGCAAAACATTTTTATTTATAATTAGCCACTGCCTTAAGAATTCAAGGTCCACACTTTCTAACATTAATAAATTGTAAATGCTATACAAATTTCGTTGATGTAGCGTTTTATTGTAATGATTCATTGGATAAGTAGTCCAAAATGAGTTCATGTAATAAGGCAACATGTTAACAATTTATACAAGTTTTAAACAATTTTGTTTATATGATAATAAACATAACATTTATGTATACATATGTTATTATAGAGGTTATCGGTATACCTTTTGATGTAAGAATCATTTGCATGATTAAATGTCTTTAAGTTTGAAATATTGAGAATTTTGTAAAGAATTATCCACCATAATTTTAATGTTATACACAATTGATGCAGTGTCCTATTTAGCTTGTTGATGAAAATTACACCAACTAGATGATCAATTTGCAAAAATAATATCATGTACCAAAGAATGGATAATATATATGTGATATATGGCAGCTCAAAAATTAACTTTCTGACATGTACTGGAAAATCTCTCATTGTATTCTCTCCCCGATTGAATGCATTCCATTTATATTAATTTTAATAGATACTCTGAGATTTCAATGTACTACTGACATCGATATGCTTCCATATGTATGTATGTATGTATGTATGTATGTATGTATGTATGTATGTATGTATGTATGTAGAAAGAAATGCATATGGAACTTATAAGTCACTCCGTACAAAAAGATGCAAAATCCGACGTTTCGGATAAATATTCTTTTTCAAAGGAAATATCGGCGAGATACAAAAATGTTAGGTAAACACCTGAACATATCTGAATGTAATGGAACAGAACGACAACCGCGCGTGATAAAACGGTTATACATGTGAAAAGTTCTAATATTCGCTTGCAACAAATAGAACCCAATAGAACACGCCTGAAATAAAAAAAAAAACTACTGATTAACCTAGGAACGACGAGAATAATATATTAGTTCCAAGGGGTTCCAGTGTTCCGAGACGGAAAATTATTTCTTTTTCCTTTAACCTCGGTACTTTCTCATCACCAGAAGCCTTACAAATTCCTGAAATAGACATATCTGATACACTGTGATCGTTGGTAATAAAATGCATAGATACGGATTAGTTACGATTCTTTTGTCTGGTCAGGCGGAGATGTTCCACGAAACGACCACCAAGACGACGTACAGTTGAAACTATATATAAAAACCGCATTTCTGACATGTAATGCAAAACACTACATTAGTACTAATACAAGTAAATATAATCGTAACGGGCACACTGTTCTTATAGCCAAAAACATGATTAGTATTAATAATGAAACGACGTGTACCACATCGAGTACGATCGCATGGAAATGAACCAGCATTAACTTCCAATTCACGTTGTTCTGTACGTATCACCATATCTCTAAGACTGGTACCAAAACGCCAAGCTGTTAATGGTACTTCAGGAAACAATGGATTGGTAACCCTATTAGAACGTAAGGTATTAAAATGCTTGTATATAATGTTTTGAACTGTAGTGGAAAAGGGATGGTATGTAAGAGCTAGTATGGGACGATCGTTGTTACTCTTCTGATAGTGTGATTTGATACAAGCTTCCTTAGACAAAGATGATACTTTATATAAAACCGCATTGGTAACAGACATAGGATAACCACGTTGATGGAAATACGTGCAAAATTCAGCAGACCTTTCTCTCTGAAATCCAAATCACCACTACAAGTACGACATAAACGAAGTAATTGTGAATAGGGAATGAAATCTTTACATGTGATGAACCATACTGCAAATATGTATGTGGAGTTGATAACATCACCAGCCCATACCTCACTGCAGTAAACATCTATTTGTGTGAATACTAGATGAAATTTGACAGTGATCAGACAGAATTGAATTTAAATCATGTACCAGAAAATAATTAATTTTAGAATACAGATGTTGGCTGACTATGGTGTAACAACAGTGCTACTTCCATTGGGCTGGTGACATGTGAATTTACCTGTTTTATCTCCTATGCATCTGTAATTCAGGATAATGCGGTTTGAGGCAATACACAGGTCCAATAACAGTTCACCAAAATGATTTTTTTGAGCATTTCTCTTACTGAGGTTTATGTGTTCTTCTGACACATAGGGGTAGTCACTTGACTTTGTTTTCTAAATGAAAACAGTTTTATGTAACAGTACCCATATAACTTCTTCACTGCTGCTTGGAATTTGTTTTATGTCACATTTATACTCCGACCGGTAGTATAACACTACGCATTCTAAATCTGTATATGCTTTTTATGTTTTTTGATCTATAACAGTGAAAATGGTTATAGCTGGGAATTCACAAATCATAATTGTTTGTTTGTTTTTGATTCAACTATCCCTATAACGTCATAAGCTTCAACATGTTCTATAAAAGTCTTGTTCGTTTTCTTTTTACTTAAATTTTCATGAATGTTCCATAAAATAATTTCAAGGCAGCTCTTTCATTAGACTCCATGATCAACAAATAGGATACAGCTGCTAAATAATCTTACACTTATGTTGCACTTGCTGTTGGCTGTTACACACATGTGACTGTCTGTAAGTTGTCCATGACCACTACATGTAAGTGACTAGCCTAACCGTTCGAAAATTGTATTATATGTATAAATAACTCCTTAACCATACCATTTCTATTGTTTTTGTTTGTATTTGTATATAAATGTCTTTTCCTTGGTTGATACGTCCTGGTTCCGTGTGTTTCCTGTTTTTCGGTATTGGTAATATCCTGGTTATGCTTCCTCATTTGAGTCACTATCTTTCTATATATGTATCTCTTCACATTTGATACTAGAAAGGCGGTTTCTTTCCATTTGGATGAATATTGTCTTCATACAAGTAAGGTTTAACTATGTTTTGTCCGTCTGTGAAGTTAGAATGTCTGGTTCTGGGGCCTTTTCAGTATCGGACGATGATGTAAGGCACATTTTAGCGAAGTTGAACGTACGTAAAGCAGCTGGCCCAGATGAGGTGTCACCTCGTCTATTATGGGCTTGCTCGAGTCAACTATCATGTATCTTCGCTGACATTTTCAATAGGTCGCTAAGTACTTGTAAGGTTCCTAGTATATTTAAAAAGTCAATAATCATACCTGTCCCTAAGAAAGCCACAATCTCCCATCTCAATGACTACAGACCCGTTGCTCTAACCTCAGTTGTAATGAAAGTTGAACGTTTAGTACTGAAAGTTATTAAATCTAGTCTCCCTCCTTCATTCGACCCATATCAATTTGCTTACCGTCCAAATCGTTCGGTCGAAGATGCTGTGTCTTTGGCCCTTCATTATGATATATCAACCACCTTGAAAAGGTAAATTCTTATGTCAGGATACTTTTTATTGACTATAGCTCGGCTTTCAATACCATAATTCCAGCAAACCTTCACAACAAACTACTGTCTCTTGGTCTCAATAGTTCTCTATGCAATTGGATTTTTGACTTTCTATCAAATAGACCCCAGGTGGTTAAGACGGGTTCTTTCTTTTCGGAGCCAATCATTTTAAATACAGGTGCTCTCCAGGGCTGAGTTCTTTCTCCCATGCTGTATTCTCTCGTTACCCATGATTGTGCTTCATCTGCTAGTGACTCTTTGATTTTTAAATTCGCTGACGACACGTCAATTGTGGGTCTTATTCAATATGACAATGAGTCAACATACCGAGACCAGGTGGACAGTCTTGTTGGTTGGTGTGCCGATAATAACCTTGAGTTGAATGTTGATAAGACAAAAGACATTATCGTAGATTTTAGGAAAAAGAGAATGCATCACACGACCCTGAATATTGAGACGACACAGGAATAACTACATCATGTACATGGTTTATTACATAGACGACGACACACACAGACATCAAACGATACAAAACAATATGGCAGACACCAGACCCCAGCATGCTCTGCTCCAACCATACATAATTGCCACTGAGGGCGCTATGCTCAATCCCCATTATAAGGTCATCTAATCACCCCCTCTTTTCTCTGGACATGTCAACATGTTAAGACTGAAAACTAATGATAATGTACATTAAACATTCAAAACTTAAAGAGTTAGAGTCTTGGGTTATATTTTCCGCAGAGTTCATATATTGTTCAACAGTCTGGGTCACCATCGAGATATCAGTCCACTTTCAATAAATTATATAAATATTTAGATAAATAATTTTGATAAACTTTCTACCCCCCCCCCCTTTTTTTGTTGGTTTACTTTTTCTTTCTGCGGACTGTATTCATAGAAAAATAATATATACATATATGTATGTTTGATTTACTTATTCCTGAAAATAAACATATAATTTGATCACAATTGACAATACATGTACAGCATGAAAAGTATTCATTGTCGTTCAGTACATAGTCCTGAAGTCTAACCGGCACACGACGCTGTCTAGTTGATCTACGTAATACTGGCTGAGGGCTTTGTACATTCACTAATCCATTGTCTCTTTGTTGGTTCTGTCCCTGGTTGGCAGGTATACCATTATTCTCCTCAGTGTTATCTCCATCATCATAATCAGATTCAGATTCGGATTCAGATTCGATATCAGCAACTGGCAACTTTTCCTGTGGTTTATTAACACAATATTCCTCTTCAGTTGTTGCTCTGTCACCATCAAGGGTTTTGGGTGACAAATGTTCAGGCCTTTCTCTGTATAATCGCATATGATCATGATGAATTACTTTTCGCTTTCTTCCTCCTTGGCTAACTCTATACAGAACATCACCAATTACTTTTATGACTGTGAATGGTCCAATCCATCTAGCACTGAGTTTAGGTGAAATTCCTTTCTTCCTCACCATGTTTGAAATCACCACTTTATCACCAATTCTATACTTGTGAAAACGTGTCTTTACTCTAGATTTTTGGCATCGTTGGTCTCTCAATGTAGCTAATTTCTAGTTCACCATTTGTCTAGCTTCAGTTAACTTCTGAAAGTGGGTCTTTGTTCTATTCCTTGCAGTATGTAGTCCTTTGAACTTGGTGACCTCAGTTGATACTGGCTGTAACGCTGTTCTGGCCTCCTGACCATATAAAAAATAGCAAGGGGATGTCCCTGTAGCATCATGTTGACTTGTATTATAGCTGTGAATAACCTTAGGTAGATGCAAATCCCAATCATCCTGGTTTTTACTTGTATAATTCTAATGTCAACTAAAGTCAAATTAAAATGTTCAGTTTGTCCGTTCCCTGATGGATGGTAACTCGATGTTCTGGTTTTAGTTGTGTTGAACATCCTACATATCTGTGCAAGTAGATGGCTTTCAAAGTTCTTGCCTTGATCACTATGCAGTGTTTCTGGGGGTCCAAACAGTAAACACCAATCATTAATGAATATGTCAACAATAGTTGAACAGTCTTGGCTAGGGATTGCCTTGGCTATCACAAATTTGCTCTGAACCCATCGTTAATAGTCAAAATATAGCGATTACCTCTTTTAGTAGCAGGAAATGGGCCAGCTACATCTGTACTAACCCACTGAAATGGATGTGTGGGTTCAGGCATACGCTGTAATGGTGCCTTCCCCCTTAGTCTGAATTTGTTGTGACTACACTGTATACAACTGTTACACCATTCTTGTACTCTCACTTTCATCTCTGGCCAGTAGAATGACTTTTTGAGTCTTGTCAAAGTTCGTTTAATCCCAAGATGGCCTTCTCCATCATGCACCAAATGTAACACTTCCGCTGCATGTGAATCAGGAAAGACTATCAGTGTAAACTGCACACGACCGACTTTATATTTACAACATAGTAGATCAGTGTCAGGGTCAATGTGAAGGTCTTTGGCTTTATTCATTATTTGTCTGACTTTCTTCCCTTCCTCCGATGAATATGTCATTTCCAGTCTAATTAAGTTATACACTCTATTTATGACTGGATCAGTCTTCTGCAATACTTTCAGTTCATCATATGACCACTTACCCTGAACAGTGGTAGCAGCTACTAGTGGTGCTCTGGACAATGCATCTGCATGTGGTATAGTTTTACCTAGACGATATATTATTTCATAGTCATAGGCCTGTAAATCAGCCTGCCATCTTGCTAATCTACCTCTGGGTTCTTTCAGTGATTTAAGGTAGGTCAAGGCTTGATGATCTGTCATAATATGAAATTTGGTCCCGTACAGGTAACTTCGAAATATATCTATTGCGCACACTACAGCAAAACATTCGCGATCTGTTGCTGAATAGTTCCACCGTGATTTATTGAGTGTTGCACTGGCAAATGCAATAGGACGAGTTACTCCATTCACTGTTTGTTCCAGAATTGCACCGACACCCACACCACTAGCATCTGTTGTCAATGTAAAAGGCACTTTAAAGTTAGGAAATGCTAACACAGGTGCAGATGAGTTTTACCTTCAAGTCATTAAATGCTTTATCACAGTGTTCAGTCCAGGAAAACAATTCTCCCTTAGCTGTCAGTTTGTGTAGAGGGGCTGCTATTGTGGAAAAGTCTCTGATAAATCTTCGGTAATATGACGCCAGGCCCAAAAATCTTCTTACTTCTGCCACTGATGAAGGTTTAGGGAACTGTTTCACAGCACTAACAATTCTGGCACTAGGCGAGATCCCAGCAGGTGTTAAATGTTGGTCTAAGTACTCAATTTCAGTCTGGAGAAAATGACATTTCTTGGGTTGCAGTTTTAAACCAGCTCGACGTAGTTTCGAAAGGACCACCGACAACCGCTCTAAATGCTCGTCTATTGTTGACGAATATATCAAAATGTCATCTAAATAAATTAATAGTATCTGCCACATCTCTTTACTGAAAATGGACGTCATCAATCGTTGAAAAGTTGCCGGGGCACCTTTAAGTCCAAACGGCATCACTTTAAACTGGTGTAAACCTCTGTGTGTTATAAATGCAGCTTTCTCTTTAGAGTCTTTATCCATACCAACCTGCCAATAGCCTGCTGCACAGTCTAGAACACTAAACCATGAACTCTCCCCGAGACAGTCTATTGCGTCGTCAACTCTAGGCAGTGGAAAAGCATCATCCTTAGAGACAGAATTTACTCTGCGAAAATCAACACAGCATCTTATCGACCCATCCTTTTTGGGTACTAAAATAACTGGACTGGCCCATGGGCTAGTACTTTCTTCTATAATATCTCTCCAACATGTCGTCAATAATTGGATCTAGTCTTTCTCTCTCATGAAACCCAGTTCTACATACTCGGGACCTCAGTGGATGTGCATCACCCGTATTAATATCATGTTGAATCAAATCTATTCTTCCTAACTCCCCATTCCATGAGAAGACGTCTCGGTGACTCTCTAGGAGGTTAGACACATCCTGTTTTCTCGATTCATTTACCTTTGTGTTGGCTACCATTGATTCAATAGTTAATTACTTCTGATTGCTCACTAGTTTTCTATTGTAGGTCATTATGTCTCTCAGTGATTTGTGCAATGTTTACAGCGTCAGCTGTGGTACATGTAAATTCAAAGTGTCCTATATGAGATCCACGATACAGTTTTATCTTTTTAGGGTGGGGGTTACACAATCTCACAAATGTTGTTTGATCATCACCTATATTGTTTAGCGATGCTACACAAGCAACTTTCTTCTTTTCATACAGTTCCTCATCATGCTCAATAATTCCACGCTGACCTGGTGGGGCTGGAACTCGCACTTGACAGATCTTTTCAAGCCGAGGTGATATTACAGTACTTGTACACAGTGTGACTCGACAACAGTAAGGAACATCACTTTCTGGCACTGATACGTTGGCATTACTAAAGGGTTTCTGTTTATTAAACTTCACACTTTTGTTCACAAAATCAATCTCCATACGACCCAATTTCTCCATTGTGTCAGTTCCTAATATTGCGCATGAATTCTGGTGACATGACATATATACGTGTCGAACCAATGGAAATACCTTGCACTGTGAGGTTCACCTGTACTTGACCCTCAAAATGAACTGTAGTTCCATTCACGGCTTTCGGTTGGATTAGCACAGGACTGAGTTGTTTATGTAGGATTGGCAAATCAGCTCGAGCTATTGAATCTGGGAACCTGAATCAACAAACATGGTAGTTTCTTCACCGTTTATTGTTCCGATCACATTATACTGGTCACCACATGGTTTGGTATGTATAGCTGTTAAAACTTGAGGTACAGAGTTGAACTGTTGTTTAGGTGGTGATACCTGAGCTGTAAGGCCCCACACTAGTAGAAAAAATAGTACAGTTTACGACACTTTCCGTACTATAGTTCAGATTGAGTTCAATTCTGTACTTTTATGCTGATGAGGTGGACGTTTCTGTACTTTCCCATTAGCGCCTGTCTAATCGGATTATACTCGATCTGAAAAATAGTTCAGATTGCGAGTCGGAAGTGATTTGAATACATTTGCATTTAGTTCAGAATATATTCATGAGTTCACCCCCATAACCGGGCAGTAAACAAATGAATATTCAAATCTATCTCGCCTGCATGTGATTCAAGGCGTGTACACTAATTGTTTGACCCACAGAAAACTAACAGTAACACTATTTAGTTAGTTAGTTGTCTGTGTTTGACCACATGAAGGCGGAGGGGGAGGGTGCAAAAGAAAAGGGTTACACACATGTACAGTGTATGATATGATGAGAGCTACATTTAATGTACATGTACATACGAACTGACATGTATACGTACATGTACAACTACGCTAGCATGTAAACGTTAGCAAAAACTCTTACTACTACCTCAGACCACTAAAATACTAGAGTGGTCTGAGCTACTACTACTTGCAAAAAGTATTTACAAGCATTTCCATGTAGGTCAATGAAATATCACCTATGTGGGTTATACTTCAATAGTCGGTCAAACAGCGTAAAGGTCTACATTCTACAATGACAGACATGATTGTTCAACTCGGTGCGATCTAAGATGAATTCACGGTGTATATTTGGTTACGTCGCCTTTGAATTGATGATGACGACTCGTCCGACCTAGACTGTTCTGGTCCAGTTTCAAGTGAAAGTCAGAATTATCACGGTGCCATTGATTATACTAACTGTGATGAAACTCGCCCACTCTAGTCTCTATGACTTCATTAGCCCCAAAATGCAAGAACTTAATAATGGTATTGTAAATCGAAGTTCATGCATGCTCTGACTGTCGCCTGTTTTTTGTTTTCTTACATTTTATACAATTTTGAATTGTTAGCTTTGTATTTCCTGCATTAATGTTGAAAACTGGTCTTTTTACTGTGCGTCTTCAATGCGCAGGTAAAATAGTGTGTTAATCTAGCATCGTGAGTACGCGCTCGCTTATGGTTTCGCATACCTTGGACTGCCTGTCATTCAGTATTGTTTTAGCCTATTTATTTCTAAAGAAAAATGGTCTGTAAAGGGACTGCTTTAGTTGTCACAGTGCCTTTGTGGATTTATAAATCGATTTATGACAAGTGAGTCTACCTATTTTTTTTCCGACCCACTCAGTCAAGGAGTGCGATACACCAATCACCGTGTATTTAGCTTTGTATACAGTGTATGGATAATAGCAAGTTTCGGGACTGAAAAATCATAAATTGTTTGTTAGACTTATTTTTTATTCAATGTAATCTGGGTTGATTGGGAATTTTCAGATATCAGGATTTAAACCTCGGATTTCAACTCAGAAAGGCTATATTTTTTGCCTCAGTCTGAATTATATTAGTAGAACTCTCACCAACGTTCCCAATGTGAAGTGATCTGAAAGTTGGTGAGAGGTCCTCACGTTGGATTGCAGCACTGCATGTTCTTGCCGAGAAGATAAAGAGGTGTAGTAATTATGGTTTAAAACTGACTTTTACAAACGCCAGTCGTGTAGGGTCTATGATTTTTTATGTTGTGGATGAATGCGGCACTTTGATCTGAACCTCAGACCACTATAATAGGAACAGACTAGAATCGCTTTTTGTTTTAGGTGTAAATGGGGCTCTAAACCCATCTTCTCTGTCGTGCATGGTTACCCTTCAAACCTGCTTCAAGCCGAACGTTGTGCAAAACGATACTTCGTGTCTTTACGGGTTTTTTTTGCAATTGTGTTTTAGTGGCCTGAGTCTGAACAAGTGTTCATACAGTACAGCAAAGTCCCACCAACAAAATCCATAGCAATAGATGCAGGAAAACCTCAGTATGGGCGACGGTGAAATCATGGTGTTAATTCTAAAACTTTTGAAAGCAAGAACATATGTTTGTGCAACTTTTGTATTAAAAGCATACCATTCCAATTCAAGGACAACGATTTTGTTCAGAAATGGTGGTAGGACTATAATCCTTCCTACCTCCTTCCTTCCTACCTCCATAGTTCAAAACCGCTGATCGTAACTGCATGGTACAGCGCATCTACATTTATTTCTGAGTTCCGGAGGGCATTATTTGATAAGTACCCCATTCGTCCCTGTATTAGATCTTGTATAGTCATAACATTACAAAGATATGTGATTGTTGTGATCATTTCATTTGCTCATTATGTATTCAAGTGTAGTCAAATTTTCTTAGGTGTATGAGCAACTTTACTTCACCAATAAATTCTACTTTCTCACGAGTATTGTAAAATAACATGGCTATAATATGATACTACACAGCACGTTTTAGACGTATTTGCATATCAATGTCATCTTCAAATTTTCTTGAAGAATTCTTCATCCAGATACTCTAACATACCTGCACACCAAATGTCAGCCCATTCAATCGATTAGTTTTGCGGCTGTCATTCATTTTTACTTTGAATTCTTTTATTTACAAAACAAATGACAGTTTTTGACCCCAAAAATGACCAAAAACAGAAAATTGAAAATATCTTGCTGTCATAAACAAATATGAATAGACTTCTCGATAAAATTCCATTTACTCATTGGGAACATCGAACGTACAATGTCAAAAAGTCGCACTGGCGCAAAGTATCATGGGAAAACTTTCTTTGGCACACCTCACTTAGGAAATATAGCCGCAACAAAAAAGTTAATACTGGGATCATGTCTTTTTAAATTTAGCCTTTACCTTATAGAATAGAAGTATCAAAAGTGTATGCACTAACAAGTATCTGTGGTTTGTGCAAACATGCCAAATCGCTGATGATTGTTAAACAACAAAACTTTGCATACCATTGTCATTAATAATTCTACGTTTTACTTCTGAATCAGTTCTAAACACTTACGATTGAAATGATCGTCAACGATACGCTGATTTGTAGTTGAGGGTAATTAAAAATATTTTACAATGACGATTTCGACCATTAGCCGATGGAGGTGACCCCAACCAAACCTGTCACAAGATGTAAACTTGCACACTTTTTGTGTGTCAATATGTCTGTTCTGGTCAGTCTGTTTTGGGAATTTATGGTACACTCACTGTCGCAGTTTTCAGCCAGGGTCACGTTATTCGACGATTACTATTTGGATAAACACTGCAAAAAAGTAACACCCGTCATTGTTGCTTAGACATTTTCCTAGGGTCTTTTTCAACATGATTTATAGTAAGAAGTAACTTTGTTGATGGTGTAGTCACTGAATTTATAACCCTACATCGATGACTTAGTAATTGAACACGCAAATGAATTATCATGAACACTGATCTACAACCGATCCGACCCTGGGATTCGATCACAATTCATGGCGTCGCTTGCCAGTCTATGTCTATGTCTTGGTCACGCAAACGTGAACACTCTGATATCTGAAACACTTCTTTGCTCCAGATACGCACCTTTTTTTCATGGAAAATGTCATATAGTTTGAAGTAAGCTGGGAGAAAATATTAATGAGATATTTGTAGATTTAAATAAGAGTGAAATGATAGTCAAGTGATTTTGAACCATCTCCGTGTATTTTGCTTTAGCGAAAACACTGACAACTACTAGTATGTGATCGCCCGGTCGTCAAATTGCAAAGAACAATGAAGAACAGCTGAACACCTTCCTGTGGTCATCTGTTCCTTTCCGTACCGACTCTCAATTGTTTTGCTGCGTTTACTTGTATATCTTTAATAACAATAGTTTTTTAACTAACACCAATGTTCTTCCACTTTCTTTGCTTTCAAAATCAGTCACTTACTGTTGTAGCCAGTCAAAGACAGCCATCCTCAACTGGAAACACACCATGACAACAAAGATATACCAGAAAGTCATGACGTTTTGAATCATATCATTCGGCCCCCAACCCTGTTTTTGACAATTAAAAAATGCTCTACTACCCATCACAGCCAGTATCAATCAGACTTTTTCCATATATTATATTCCACCCTAACTTAACCCATATGACCGCCCCATTTATAACTCGTATGTCCGGACATGAACATGATTGGCTTTTCGCTGACCAAGGGGTATGAGACCATATGTGGAAGTGGGGGATAAGCTTATCAAATATGACCGTAGTTCCATGTAAATTAAAACTTATAGTTATGCTTATAGTCGTTACGTTTTCAGTTTATTGTGGTACCCGCTTGATGCTTTCTCTGAAGATGCCGACGGGATCAGTCTAAAATTCAGTTCTGGTGTATAAACTACAATGTATCACACATATCATGACTCTCACTATCCAATCCATCGGCTATACACTGGAGAACACAAGGACTATACTGACTGTTTTCTATCCAGCACGAAATAAATTGAGAATACGTGGAACTTATATGTACATGAACAGTAGCTCCGACAACTCTGACAAGTCTCTATATACCCCACCAGGCCTCTTTGCTGGAGTTCGCGGAGCGTGTGTTGTCAGTGCTAATCTCGTCTAGTTCCTATCACCGTGTTCCTAAACAGTATCGTTACCATTTACACCTCCACTCACTAAACTTGGTTTAGTCATAGAAAATAGAGAGGACCCTCTCTATTGTCTATGGTTTAGTTAGATACCAATTGGCATCTGGACTAGAGCTAATCACGAGTCCATCACAACGTGCATGCATCATTTTCTGATGTCCGCATTTGATTTGGACATTGAAGTAAATGATTTTACATTTCTGAGTCTCATTCGGTATTTTTCCACTGTTCTATATGTGGTAGCTACTACTTTTGGCACAATAAAAAAAAAGATGTTACGAAGACGAAAAAAAATATAATCGAGATGCACGATAAACATTTTTGGAAAAAAAGTCACATAAATGACTGCAGTATCCATATTTTTAATTGGCATGATTGAAGACTTTAAAAAATGAATGATGATAAAAGTGAGATTTTGCCTCAGTGATGGTTTTTCTATACAAGCGATAACATCACGATACCGGGTACTTCACAAACATTATCTCACTGACTTCAAAACCATAGTGACTAAATCGTTTCGTACAATTAGACGGCATGATGTTTTTTACGTCTCGCACAAGCATATACAATGGTACACTTTACCAAATTGTAATAGACCATGTAAATATTACATTGACCGATGCAGATCTTGCTCGCGCAGGTTGGGTAGATTTATATGCTACGTTATGCCTTAGGCCTAAAAAATAACTGTTTGGTTTCTGTTACCCGACCCACCTAGTTTTTCACTGCCGACCCTTAACTTTTTTTTACGTGTTCTTGAAAAACTAACAAAATCGCAACAATTGTGAAGTCTCACGAGACATAGTGGATGCAGAAACTGACATCAACTTAAAAAGACAATATAAAACTGTTCCTCCAATCTGTAATGGTTGTACATCTAATGGAAAGAAGCCAATAACACAGAGATCATTTGGAAAAAATGGAAAACCAGAATTAGACACTCGCACATGAATAAAAATAAATCTACCTACCCCACCTATTTATTTATTTTGCCTAATCGGAACAACACAATTTTTTTAATAGGCCTATTTCCTAACTCAAGCTTAAATTATTGGACCCTTGTGAACCAAAAATGTGCGAAAATACAACGCCAAAATAGTAACGCTTTGCACGGTTTTCACACTGAGCAATACGATTAGATCATAGACAGTGAAGTTTTCCAGTGTCTCTGGTTAGACCGACAACAATGAAACCGTTAGCGGGATCTCAGAGTCATACTCATTCACATACAATTTTTTATGGCTGTTCACGTTGGTTAGCAACATCTCTGTCTTTGAGTTTGAATGAAATCGCTGCCATTCCCTACAGGAAACTGTTCTATGGAATTACATGCCAGGAGCGCTTTCAATATCATAGAATGTTTTGTTGATCTTTTTTTTTCTTTTTTTCTTTTTTTTTTCTTCTTTTTTTTTTGGGGGGGGGGGTCGACAACTTTTACCAAGACAACCATTATATTAATCATTATAGTAACTACCTAGCATGGCTAATAGCCATACTGAGGTAGAACTGTAGATTGCTAAAATGTTATGGGTTGCTGGTTGTACACAACCTCAGCATATGCCACTTGACTTTCAGGCATTAATAGGTGGCAGAAATAGTCCGCACCAGGGCCGCTCTGTAGTCCGCATAAAAGGGTGACTAAGCCCAGACAATATTGTCCAGACCAGATTTGGAGGTGTGAACGCATTTAAAGCTGACTCGGTTCTAAATCTTGGTGCATATTCATGAGGTCGACACCTAGAAAATGAACCATGTGTACATTTCTTTTGTCTTTTGTTAGTTAATTTATGCGGGTAAACTGTGTCTTCACTAACATTTTCCACTAAAAGTTTCAAAATTGTCTTGTTTTTTGAAGGACTACTATAATAATATTTCACCGCCCTTGCTTTATTGTCATATCAGGAAAGTCAAGAACTTGACAAAAGCTATTCACAACAAAGTAATCAAAGTTGTAAAACCAAAATGGTGCCGTGGAGAGTTGTGTCTGGTCATGTTCTGATCATGGAAGTATAACCCACGGTCTGATCTAGTAGCAGTATATCAACGACGAATCTACATTACAAACAAACAAACAAACAACACACACACACACACACACACACGGTGATATTAAAAAGCACGCAACACAAAGGTTGGTTCACATCCCTCGCATCAGTACCGGTACCCATTCTACTGAGTTATAAATATAAATCACATTCTCAGCTACAACATTGAACTTGTATGATACAAAAATCTTCAGAATGTGCGGGCCATATTTTCACTACCGGCATTGGCAGTCACCATCACTGCCTTTAAAAAAAATTAATACAGATAAATGGAAGCAAAAACAATCCTTGACGGTAGTTTAGTAGTCAGTTATGAATTATGTAACGTTAAATAACGCTATTCAAATATTTCCCTCTATGCCTCCCATATACCGATAGTAAATCTTCAAACATCCATACAGACATGCGGACTTTGCTCCCTACTAGATACATCCATGTTTTACGTTACTTTCGTATTGCAAATTTAGCTGATGATGTCATGTCAAAGCCACGTGGTCTAAAAACCTGAATCTCCGTACATACATTTCGATATGAAATTATTTATCCGTGATGTTTAGAATTTTGGTCGGTCAATATAGTTTCAATGACCAAGTGTGACCCCCACTGATGTCTAAAGTACTAATATCAGTACCTGACCGGCCATGGCCATGGCCTTGTTTTTGTTTTTGATTTTCTTCAATATTCAAATCTACGTAATGTCTGGTTTGTTAGGCCATAAATTCCAAGCATATTTACCATGATATCACAAATATAGACCAGTTACAGAAAGTAATAAGTGTCAGCAAAATACTGTAATATCGACACTGTTTCACGGATTTTAGGGACGCTGGTGCTTGGATTATTTTACGGTTGACATTACCTAGCCAGTAATATAAGGAGTAGTACATGGGTATTTTATCCCTGGACTCTCTGTCTGTTTATATCGAAATGGAATAAGCTGAAACAGTTCTTCTTTGAGCAGGAAATATGTTGTGATTATGGATATTATATATATACATGTATATAATTGCCAACACATCGGCAACGAGAGTAATGACATTGACTATACGTAATATGTAAAGATGTAGTGTAAAATTGGAATACGGTCGTCAGGAACTAGATTAGGGTAGGGGGAGGCTCAGGAGAAAAATTGTTGTCACGGGAAAAAAACGAATTGGGACGTGCGTGAAAATTCGGATTGTCTGAAAGGGGCCCGGAGTCACGTACAAATATTTTGCTCATGAGTTGAACCAAATTTAACTCCAGGAGCAGACGTTTAACAAGCGTATTTTTAAAAGGGTGACTGGCAGAGAATGTGTGTCTCTTGAAGGGTAGACAATATACTCGCGATAGACTATGGGTTTCAGGCCACTGTGTCAGACGTGGTCTTGGAGGAGTCAGTACAATTCCTCCAAGAGTGGTAAGAGGCCAAGCCTGAAATAGACGGGTTTGCAAGTAGAAGTTTACATGCCTTGTCTGTGGTTTACATTGTGCACGCAAAACATCCCACAAAACCGGCCATAACTAAAGCGGCATATCAGTAAATATGAAAAACGTGATCTTGGTAATTTGGATACCAGTTCTGAAAATATTCTCCGGGAAAATAGGTTAAAATGAACATCAAGATAGCTGCCTATTTCCCATTGTTTATAAATCGTCAAGAGGTTAAGCTATCCACTCAGATGAACCACTCTTTGTCACTTTATAATCTGGCATTATACATGGGATAATTTCCAAAATGTACATGTTTTATCGTTTCATTTTGGACTTTATAGAAGTTGATGACTAAAATTACCTTACCCTCGATGAAAGTTATGAATGCGACTAGGTTTTACCATAGACAGGGTGGAGGGTCTATGGTTTTACCTACTAGAATTAGTTGCGACAAGATTGTAAATGCACATGGGCGAGTTTTGCCAGATTGCTTTATTTCAAGTGATTTGAAAATTGTGAATGGCGGACTTGGCCGTGGTCCATCGAATTGTCGAGTACTACCGTGGTGGCACTAGTCGTTCCTCACTGGAACGGCAAGTGCCACCTTCCGGCGATATTTATTGTCTTTGAACCTTTCTCAACAAATAAATCACACATAACTCCCCAAACGCTTCCATTCTAGAAATCCGGTGCCGACCCTAAACCTTTTTAATAAAGAAGAAAAATCAGTAAAATCGAGAAAATTGTGAGTGAAGTCTTGCCAGAAATGGTCATCAACTTAAAAAAGACAATAAAAAAACGCGGTTCTTCCAATCTGGAATGCAGAGCAGATGTCTTTGAAATAGAATTATTTAGTTTGGTTTAAAATTTAGTTGAAGTGGGCACAAAACTTGATTTGGTTCTGACTGTTCTGAATTTAGGGACACGAAATCGTCTCCCTGATGGCAGGAGTTCAAAGTGTTGGGACATAATGTGGCCTTTGTCATTTACCATTTTCCCAGCTTTGTTTTGTACACGAGATGTAAACATTTCATTCAAATTAGTCTACTTTTCACTCAATACTTTACTAAACACATTTACAATTTTGTTCAAGACACTCTTGTAGCTAGTCCCTAGACTACCAAACCAGCACAAAAAAGAAAATGTTAAACCGACTCAAAACTCCGATAGAATGTCTGTAATACCTTGGCATTTACAAAATTTTAGGCCCCTCAATTGTTGTAGACAGTAAACTCTAGATTGACATTTCTTGTTAATGAAATCTGTGTTGGCCTTAACATTTGATTTATTATCCAAGACTGTTTATATATATATATATATATATATATATATATATATATGTATATATATATATATATATATATATATATATATTTAGTCACCTGTTCAACTTTAACATTGTCAATAAAAAGGTCGGGCACTACTTTAGGGTTCTTCCTAAAGTCGACCTTTCGTCCAAGTAGTTTTCTTTACACCAAGTAACAAACCTATCAACTTCATCGAAATAAGTACGGTCAGAATTTGACAGGTCAACTAATGCAGAGTTATCAGAATATTTGATAAGTGGATTTGTATCGGTACCTGATGAGCAGTCATTTGTGTAAAGTGTAAATAGTTTGTGTGAGAGTATCGTGCTCTGTGAGGCACCCCTAAATGTTGAATGGAAGGCTGAACTTAATTTTTGGTAGCGAACAAACTGGGAAAGGTTGACAAGAAAATCCATTATCCAGAGGATGAGTTTGGGGTTAACGTTTAAATAACTAAGTTTATGAGCCATCATGTTTGGTTGACTTCTGTTAACGACTGATGAAAAATCAATAACCAATAGTCTTACAAATGAACTTGGTTTTTCAAGATGTGTATACGCATCGTGAAGTAATGTGAGAGTTGCATTATCAGTACCTCTATTACTTTAATATGTAAATTGGTATGGGTCAAGGTGTGAATGTTTTTGTGGGTTTTGACAAAGTAAAATACGCTCGAAGCATTTCATCACAATGGAAGTCAGTGCTACAGGACGATGCCTTGGAAGTTTTTAGGGACCGGACAGATGGTAGATGTTTTCCAAATGGTTGATATCGTATGATCATTGTACGACCAATTGAACAATCTACTGGAAACACTAGCTAACTGCGATGCATAGACATTCAGTAACCTACCACATATGTTATCAGGACCCATAGCTTTCCTTATATTTAGTTTCTTAAAAATAGACAACTCGTTTATCACTGATTTCAAATTAACGTAACTCTTCTTTTCTTCTTATTTACTCTCAAGATCTAACCCGATGTTATCTATTTCCTTTCCAAAATCGTGAATATCAAAGCGACAGTACATTACAACTTCGCCTCGCCACCACCCTGTGTTGCTTGGCAAGGTGGTAAATAAAACAAGTTTGCCTTTGGGATTATATTAACTGGGATTGTCGACACTGAATAATCCGGTCAATCATGGCACTGCGCTCATTGTATGTCACGGCGTACAAGTATAAACGACGTTCATACTTCCATGACCATAGTTTCTGCGACCTGTCATTTGTTTGACCATAGACACTCCACCTTTGTGGAGGGTCCATGGTTTGATGGGATGCGTTAATTCTGGCAAACTTGTTTGGCAAATCGATCTGACGCAATATAGCTTGTGACCGTGGCATGCATAGCTTGGGTCAAAATCTATAACACCATTAAAGTATAAATAATGTTTAAACTTCCACGATAACACATACCTTTGAGAAATTATACTGACAGTATAATTACTCCAAGCACAGACTATTCTCGTGTCAAACTCCGACACGAACTTGTTTTTCCTTGAAGAGTATATCTCGTGAGACCTATGGAAATTATCAAAATCTATATTGTAGTTGAAAAGAGCAAGAATGAAAAGAGGGGAAATTTAAGGGACATCATTTCTATATACACGTGTATTGTGCAAAGAACCCGATATCTTTGACCGCGTTGCCGTCAACCGAGCAATGGTAATATATATATATATATATATATATATATATATATATATATATATATATATATATATATATATATATATATATATATATATATATATATATATATATAAGAGGTAAGTCATAAACTGAAGGAAAAGTGCTCAATACTGAGAAGTAGAGCTGTATTTACACAAAGTACACAAGTTATGGTACGGAGGCCGTTACGATCTTCAGACGACTAAATAACGGAAATTCAAGTGATAGAATTCGATGCGCGTTGTTGAGTGACATGGTGGAATGATAGAATGTATTTGTTTTCGTGGACGATTTAGTGGACGATCTAGTGGAATTAATCTCTAAAAAAAAAAACATGAATCATGGTCTGAGTACTTCACAAATGTATTCAATGCTCAAGTCCAAAGTGATGAAAGTTTCTCGATTTCCATGATCTTATCAGATCCACCTTGATAGACATAAATTCAGGCATTAATGGTGAGATTAATATCCGACTGTAGTCTTTTGGACAAGGTAATTACTTTGATAGTCTAGTTCCTATACTGTATCATTACCATTTATACCTCCACTCAAAGTATAGTCAGAGTCGTTACTCTAGAAGTCTTGAAATGCATGAGATGCAATTTAAAATTCATTTACAGCCACCCACACAGTCATTAACATCATGTCTTTGTTAATAAATCACAAAACTCTAACCAATAACACAGTCCCTCATAAAGTTAGTGTTTATTGGGACAGTAATGTTCAAATGTGGTATATTTGTCAGCCCATGATGCTACTTATATACTGTTTACATCACCAAAACATTTAGGTTTCACTGATTGGGTGAACAACTTTTTGTGCTATTTGATGGGCTTTTGGCTAGACGTGGTTTAGTTAGAAACCATATTGGCATCCAGACTATTACTTTGAAGGAGATCATTGAAGAACAATAAAAATAAAACTCAAGGTGTGGATATGGGATCAGTGTGGCATTCTACATAGACATTCTCCAACAATTCTTGTAGACATGTTATGTAACCATTTTTTCTTCACGAAAGGCATGTTCCCACAGGAATCAATGGGGTAGGGGTTTCTAACATTGTCTTTTGAAAGTAAATTACATGTATGTCAAAACTAAAATTATTGTATTTACTAAGAGATGAAATTCTTAAGAAAATTGAAAAGTGGTTATTGGTGGTCATAAACTCGACGTTGTTCGCTTTTTATGAATATCTAGGCGTGATTATGTCAAGCAGTGGTCTATGGTATTTAGCGCTTGCAGCTCAAGCGAGTAAAGCAATGATTGCGGTCATGAGTCAACTTGCAAAACTTGGGGACCTCCTAGTCAAAACTAAATTTAAAAGTTTTTGACTGTAAACTATTACCGATATTAAATTATACAGTGGAGATTTTGGGTTTTAATAGGTCTACTGAAACTGAACGTGTTCAAAGTAAATTTCAGTGTTATATTTTGAGTCGTATATAAACATATATGTAGTCTTTGAGTATGGGAGCTACAAAAATGCTTGACAAGTGTTCATTACGGGAAGTAGGCTGAAATGTTTTGAGATTGCTGAACGAGAGCTGCAAAACTTTAACCTCAGACCACTTCTCCTCAGCCCTGGTTCAAGTTCTTAGGTCATAGTGGTGTAAACTACATCTCAGACCACAATGTAGTGACCTGAGACTACATGCACATGTAGGCCCTACCTACTGGTATATTATGTAACTGCACTTGACGCCAGTGTGATTTCTAACTAAACTGTGTTATTGAAAGAACCGATGTGACGTCATCTGTTTTCTTTGTACCTGACACAATCCTAGCTGCTGTATTTTGGGCATGTTCAAGAGGGACAATGTTTTTAGCTGGCAGCCCATACAGAAGGGCCATTCAGTAGTCGGGTATCGATGATATAAGTGCATGACCAAGGTTCTGACAAACTCCGTTTGTAAGATACTGGCGTATGCGACCATAGACAGTGGAGGGGCCCCCTCCACTGTCAATGATGCGACCTATTGTTCGGGGGTGAAAAAGAACTGATCTACATGTCAACGAGATGTGCTTCTTGAGGTTATAACGGTCATCAATTGTTACACAAATGGTACATGCTGAATCCACTAACTGCACAGAAGACGATCCCATGTTGATGTGGTTCATGAGACGAGGAAGCCTGTTGAACTGAGACGTGATAAGGAGGACCTCGGTTTTGCCATCATTAAACTAGCTTATTTTGGGTCGTTTAATATCATGTGCAACAGTTTCCATAGACAGTGGAGGGGCCCCCTCCACTGTCAATGATGCGACCTATTGTTCGGGGGTGAAAAAGAACTGATCTACATGTCAACGAGATGTGCTTCTTGAGGTTATAACGGTCATCAATTGTTACACAAATGGTACATGCTGAATCCACTAACTGCACAGAAGACGATCCCATGTTGATGTGGTTCATGAGACGAGGAAGCCTGTTGAACTGAGACGTGATAAGGAGGACCTCGGTTTTGCCATCATTAAACTAGCTTATTTTGGGTCGTTTAATATCATGTGCAACAGTTTCCATCTTAGTTACTGTAGTTGACGTATGTGATTGGGGAAATATATTGGTAAATCTGGTTGTCGTCTGCATGTTGTTGCATATTGAGATTTTGATGTCGGATTAGCTTTCCAAGTGGTGATGTGTATAGACAGCATACGCGTGTAAGAGTGGACCAAGCACAGGGTTTTGTGACACTCCACACTGCAAATGTTTGGTTTCTGATATGCCTTGTACAGAAATGGACTGTTGTATATCTTTGAGGTATAAAGACTCTAGTCGAATGCCTGTAATACCGAGCTCGGAATAAACTTGAAATTATGCTGGAGTCAGAATTTACGGGGGGGGGGGGGGGGCATGAACAAAATTGAGGTTCAAAGGGAGGGGGGCATGACAATTGTGATGGTCTGAAAGGGCCCCCGAATATTCTGCTCATGATTTGAACCAAAATTAAACCACAGGAGCAGTTGTTTACCAAGTAAATTTACATTTGTATAAGTGTATGCCTCTCTCTCTCTCTCTCTCTCTCTCTCTCTCTCTCTCTCTCTCTCTCTCTCTCTCTCTCTCTCTCTCTCTCTCTCTCGTCGCCGTATGTCTCCTTCTCTCTTGCTCTATCTCTCTGTGTGGAGACTTTGTTGAACATTCAAACCACAGGAGCAATCGTTTACCTTGTACTTTGCAAAATTGTTCACTTCATTTACCTACCACACATTTAATTATTAGGCAGCCAATGGCCAAACGAATGTGTGTGTCTGCCAAAATATCTATGTATTAGTTAAAGCGTAGGTAATACAGTTGTAAAATAATTTAATGAGAGTACAATTTGGGTATTGAAGACAATTTTCAAGTACTTTATGGCTTCCAATAATGTGTATGGTTTGAAATATTATGCCGCTAAATGGCCTCCTACATGTCCTTATTTTTCAAACAATTGCCTACTGTGGGAGGGGGACACACCCTCCCCACTAGTTATCGAAGGGGGGTGCCGTTTCTGTCAAGACATAGGATTCAAAAAGAAAACTCTGCTGGTTAAGTTTTTCCAAGTACAGGTTACAGCCCAATGAGCCCACATCCATTTGTAAAGAAATCTCTATGTCTGATATGTATGGACACTGAAGTTGATTTCCACTGTTAGCTTACAGTGTGTCATATAGTGTACCATACTGTACTTCTCTGACGTGTATGGGGAGGGGGTAATGTATAATTGCATATTAAAATATGTGCAGCCGGGGGGGGGGGTATGGACGTCGCCATCTTTCAAGCGCTAAATTACCTGTTAATCGAGATTTGTTTCAAAACATTAGCATGGTTGATAATATATGTGAAAGGGGTAAACTAAGAATGGTTTCTGGGATCGCCTAAGTCAACACGACATATATTGTGGATGGTCTGAGATATTCGATTACGATTCACATCGTCCGATTTCCAATCGTCCCAATATCCATATTAACATTCTTTATCGTTTCAAAATCACAAAAATGCATATGTCGTGGTGGGGTGAGTACCGACTCTAGTTTGGTCTCCGCTCTCTCTCTCTCTCTCTCTCTCTCTCTCTCTCTCTCTCTCTCTCTCTCTCTCTCTCTCTCTCTCTCTCTCTCTCTCTCTCTCTCTCTCTCTCTCTCTCTCCCGTCTCCCCCTCTCTCTCGTCTCCGTATCGAAACTTATTCAGTCATAAAATCATCAGGTTTCTGACAATTTCCAATACCTGTTACAAGAAAGACTGCAGTACAAGAATATTTGGTTAGCTACATGTATTACATCTGATGCCTTATACGTGACACGCACGATAATTGTCCAGTTTGCATCAGAGGGTGTGCCTCGCCTTCTGTACATGTGCCGTACGTCTGGCTTGTCTGTCAGTGTCACATTTTGCTTCCCCTCTTCAGTTTTCTCAGATGTTTTAAGAATTTAAACATAGTCAGTGTCTGATCGACAAAAATTCTTTCCACTGAAGTTTAGAAAACATTTAGTGCAACTCTACGTAAACGTCATGTTGATGCATCATACATCATCATGAGACGTCACATTGACCTCACACTTCGCTTCGCGCTTCCTTCAACGTCCGGTCGTTATGAAACTAGTTCGAAGGCTTTCGCTAGCGATAGCGTGGCCAGTCTTGTTTTACTGCGTAATCGTCTAATGTTTTCCAAATAATTATGAATTAATTTATCTTTTTGTTTACACTTTGGGTATTTTACTTGCTATTAGAACTCCCGGGCAACTCATATTTAATTTTCCAACCTTAGAATTTGTTCAATGATCGTCAGGTTTGAGTACTTTCCTAAGCCGGTCCCACAACTGTTATACTTATAAGTTATAGCTGGGCGTTGTGACCGGTAACCGGCTATTATCTACATCACTGCCTACTAGGTACGTCAAAAACACACCGTTCGCACATGTGAGCCTGATTTTAGGCAAAATATCGGGCTATTAGAGTGCATACAGGCCCTTTTGTTCGCTTGTATTGTTTGCATTTGGTATTTGGCATTTCGCACGTTGTTTATTTGCACCATTCACAGTGTCTTATCATGCTTTGTGTAACTTGTAAGCCTAATCGACAACTGGGCCAACGGTTTTTACTAGACAAATTTGAAACAAATTTTGCGTCAGTTTGATGGTAAACCTGCTATATTGACTACCAAACTTAGTTAACCCCAGTTATTTTTACTCATGTTGCATCACCATATATTTAGAAAGAGTATATATGAAATATGAGAGCCATGTGAAACTTCTTCAGTGCAAAATGGGATGAAGATATGAGGGCAAAGTCAGTGCTCCTTATAGTCTCGCTGCCAGACTCGAGACTATCGTCCCTAATCTGTTTACCGAGCGGCGCAGCCGCGAGAAGAGCGGGACCAGTCCCCCTCTATTCTCGCGGCTGCGCCGCTCGGTAAACAGATTAGGGACGATAGTCTCGAGTCTGGCAGCGAGACTATGCTCCTTACAGCAGTTTGTTTTTCCCGCATATGCATACATTACCCATAATCCTTTTAAGTATTCTGCAGATATCTGTGCAATGTGCACTCATGAAAATCTGGAATGCACTGATCGAAGCCAATTGTACAGTTATACTATAAAAACAGGAGTTATGAGTATAATTGAAATAAAACAAGAGAATAAGAGATGAGGGCCCTCAGAATCGTCACGTAGAGTGATATAACAGTTACATGGATGCCGGGCATGTACCCATAGGTACGGGCCCGGGGGGGGGGGGTTCTGCATGCCGAACGTCATTAAGTATTTCCTTTACTTTGGTGCTCATGATCGTAATTTGGATGATGCCCAAGATATTTGAGGCGTGAATACCTGTTGTTCTTCTAAAGGCTTGTTTATTACTGTGAAGATCACACCCTAACACTTAATTGTTCTATAAACGACACATGGACAAGAATACTATTCCCATAGAGGTTAGTCTAGTTAATTCCTGATGGACCGTATTTCGTTCAGCGTTACGTTGTACATAACACGGTCAGTCAGAAACTATAGACGACATGGACGACATGGATGCCATATAATATTCCCAATAGTCACTCAATTTTACTTAGCTAGAAATAATGTCCACAGACTCAAATCTGTCAGCACGTCTCTACTGTGAGTTTGTTGACGCTATTGGCCGGTCAGGTTTGTTAAGAAGCTCCATACACTAGCAATATTTGTGGCCCAATTTTAAACTATTATTGGAAACGATTGTCATGTCATCTAAATCTGTATTACTATGCATCAAACGCGTAGAAATGTGAAACACGTTTAGTGGTGGCGGTATGTAGTGCATAATGAAAAGGCGTACTACGAACATTTATCATTTATTTCAAAATGAGCCCTGTGATATTACAATCTACGTACGTCCTAACCATGTAGTTCATATCATAAGCCTGCTTATATACATACATATGTATCGAATACACTAGCTACACGTATAGCGTTTATGTACGTATTGATTGCAAGCACGGTAGATTTGAATATTCATTTGTTTACTGCCCGGTTATGGGGGTGAACTCATGAATATATTCTGAACTAAATGCAAATGTATTCAAATCACTTCCGACTCGCAATCTGAACTATTTTTCAGATCGAGTATAATCCGATTAGACAGGCGCTAATGGGAAAGTACAGAAACGTCCACCTCATCAGCATAAAAGTACAGAATTGAACTCAATCTGAACTATAGTACGGAAAGTGTCGTAAACTGTACTATTTTTTCTACTAGTGCCAGTCAGACAGTACCGGGGTCCCCCAGATACCCTCACCTTGAAAACGATCAGATACAACTCCCCTCATGGCCATACCATTCTCTGAGACCAAGGACTGGCCACCACCTTGACCCCTATCTAGTTTGGGTATACACCAGTACAAGTTGCTGCTTTATGTCCGAATCGGTGACATCTATAACACTCCATTCTCTGTGGGCAGTTTCTCCAAAAATGCCCTACCTTACCACACTCATAACATTGACTACTGTTTCTGTTTACCCTCCTATTTGGAGGCATACCTCTACATCTACCCCTATTGTAGTTTGAGTTCCGATACACACGGTTTATCTGTGCTTCAACCATAGTGGAGATAGTTTCTTCTAAATCTTTAACTGCAGTGTCTACAGCTGTTGTAACAATTTTGTTCATATTAGCTTCGACTTGTGATACTTGAACAGTTTTCTCAGTGACTTCCTTTGTTTGATGTTTCTGCCAATTAGTTGAAAATTCTATGACATCATTAAGACTGGTTTCAGCAACTTTATAATGGAGAGCTGTTGACAATTGTTCACACAAGTCACTTGGCAGGCCAGCGATGAACTGTCCTTTAATGATGGACTCGAGACCACTACCAATGCATTTTGGAAATGCTTCAGCTGCTAACCTTTTCAGTGAGCGTACATACCTTCCGATATTCTCCCCTGGTTCAAGCTTACGGCTATGAAATTCCCTTTGAATTGTCAGTTCGTCTTTCTTCCTTCCGAAATTACTTCTTAACTCGTCTTTTATCTTCGCAACATCTTTTCTGTCATCCGTTGACATAGACTGGACCACTACGGCAGCATCAACTTTAAAGTGTACATGCAAAGGTACATACTTTTTTTCGTAATTATGTTTATTTTGCCATAAAAATAAATTAAATTGCATTCATACCTCTAAATATTGCGCGCATTGGCAAGAAAGTCGCAAAAATACTTGCCCCTTAATCCCCTGTGCTTCGACTAACTTCGGCACCTCAACCAGCTCACGAAAGGTGTCGAGGTCCCACGTGTTACAAAAGCCTTCTAAGCCTTTGTGTAATGTTTACTTATGAATTACTAATTACGCTTGCCATATAGTATTATCTGTAACTGTACATATTGTGGTGTACCAGTTTAGTCTTCCGACAACAATGGTTCCTTGGTGTTTTGTCGGCAGCACCCGCAGTGAAACATCACCCTACACACATTTCCGAGTGATATAACTGAGTAGGTAATAATGGGTGAAGGCATTGGAAATCACGTAAAAACTGGACCGTGACGCCATACAGTGAAAGTCGGTAAATGTTACCGGGGCCGGGGTTCTCCATATAAAGATACACCGACGAATGCGTTTGTGTTCCTACATTGACGTCATAAAGTTCCAAATCCTGTCCTATCCATATGGTGCTCTGTGGCTGAGCCAAGAGTGCCTCATTTTTCGCGCAATTTCTCGTGTTAGAATTATATTGTACTATTACAAACCCGATTTCCTTTATTTTTATGGCAAAATAAACATAATTACGAAAAAAATGTATGTACCTTTGCATGTACACTTTAAGACATGTGCGGATAACAGCAGCAGCCTTTTGTTCCTTGCCTTCCGCTTCTATTATTGCGTCGAATCTGTCAAGCCATTGCTCAAGTTCGCTATCCTCCTCTCCAGTAAAATATTCTAACTTCTTGGCCATTTTCTACACCGCTGCCACCATTGAGACGACACAGGAATATCTACATCATGTACATGCTTTATTACATAGACGACGACACACACAGGCATCAAACGATACAAAACAATATGGCAGACACCAGACCCCAGCATGCTCTGCTCCAACCGTACATAATTGCCTCTGAGGGCGCTATGCTCAATCCTCATTATAAGGTCATCTGAATATTCATGGGAAAGAGGTAGAAATCGTAGATACGTTTAAATTTCTAGGGTCACTTATCTCAGAGGATTTAAAGTGGGAGAAAAATGTTGATCACATTGTAAAAAAGGCTCAAAAACGCCTTTTCTGTCTACGCCGTTTAAAGAGCTTTGGTGTCAGTCAAGCTATTTTTAAGAAATTATACCGGGCTGTGGTTGAGAGTGTTCTGACATTCTCAGTCACAGTCTGGTATGGAAACACTACTCATAAGGATCATGCTAAGTTAAATAGAATTGTGAGAACGGCATCACGCATTATTGGTATATGCCTTCCATCTCTTGAGTCACTTTTTAATTCACGCGTCACCAGGAAAGCAAAATCTGTAATTAATGACATAAACCATCCAGCCCACACATTGTTCGAACTACTGCCCTCTGGTACTCGATATAGATCAATCAAAACCAAAACAAATCGCTTCAAAAATAGTTTTTATCCCATGTCAGTTCGTATTTTAAATTTGTTTTAGTGTATATGTACATATTTATCACTTTTAATAGTTATTCATACCAACACCGTTTGTGTTTTAACCGAGCTACGCATAACCAAAGCGAATTCCATTGTATAATTTGATACTTATGGCAATAAAGTTAATAATAATAATAATAATAATAATAATAATAATAATAATAATAATAATAATAATAATAATAATTATAATAATAGTACATGATAATAATAATAATTGTAATAATCGGGTTTACTCGAATATTAACCACCCTACCTGGGGTAGTTTTGTATGCTGAGTTCAAAAAAGGGGGTCATTTTAGGAACATCTGTTGCCATGGTAACCAAAATCACCATAATATGTTAATCATTTTTCCAAAAATTGACATAAAACATTGTAAAAAAAAATAATACAGTGAAAAAATGTCCTTGTATTAGACATGTATGAGTTAGTGCTACCTGGTGTAACATAAATTGTATAAAATTGGAAAGCTGTTTCCATGGAAACATATGGTAGAGTAAAAAATGTTGTGTTGGTTAAACACCTACATATCTGGAAAATAACATGATAAACCTAATTATAACATAGTTTATTAGCATATTGACCGCCCTATCTTGAGTAGTTTGTTATGCCGAGTTCAAAAATAGATATCATTTTAGGAACATCTGTTGCCATGGTAACCTAAATCACCATATTATGCATTATTAGGCAAAATTTATGTAAAATTCGAAGAAAATTTTTTTTACAAACAAAATCCTTACTTTTGGCATATATGCACTAATGCTATCCATTGTAAGACAGATTATCTAAAATTGGAGAGTGGCTTCGATGGAAACATAAAATACGCTTACTTTACAAATGTTTTAGTAAAAAAAATTATATCTGACATACACCTACAAACAAATGGGTTTGCTATTAAAATACCAAATATTTTGTTACTCCAAGTCCTAATAAAATATGCAACTAGTCACAAACTGAGTGGTTGTAAATGCTTAACATGTATGTCAGAAGATCTGTGCCGATTACAAGGTCTAATTACGATCCCAATTTTTTGAAGGGCCGGCCGGGCCAACTACACTACAACATGTCACGCGCAAGGAGGGTGCTACTATACGTCACGTGAACATAAACAACCCGGTGTGCGGGAATGTGAAAAAAAATTGCAGGCCTTCGCTAGTTTTCTGTTAAATATTAAATTTATACACTGGCAACTGTTATAATGACAGCATAACACAGCAATAAAGATATACTGTGTGAAATTACGTTCTAATACAAATTACTCAGCTTTTAAATACAACCCCATCTTGACATATTCTTTTCAGTAACTGTTGTGCTGACATTTACAAACATGTACGTTAACAAAGTCATCAGCTCTACATACCTTTTGCTATGAACAAAATTCAACTTTCCTTTCTTGGCAGTGTAAATCATATACATATATGCATACCTAGTACATAGTCTTCAGTTGAATATATAACATAATCATGGATAAGCAATTAATGTAACGTAGGTCCGGTTTGACAAGACATTGACACCCGATACCAAAACATACATCCAAAGTTGCGTTCAAGGAAACCGTTTACACAGAGGATATTTCCACGCAAATATATAGCCGTCACAAAATAATTGAATATTAGGTATCCTGTGCAACTCTGTAGGGTTGCACTCGTGCTGTATATGCTGCTGTTCGAAGCATACAATATGCAGTCCGACATAAACTCACGAGCAAATTCAAATATGGCCGGTCAGTCTTATCACAGTATCGTGTAGTCTGCAGGAAACATCCTCAATAACAATAAGTAAACAGCAGTAAGTGTCTAAAAAAATAAACCACACTTGGTAGAGTTTTTTTAGTGTATGTTCGTTGAATTTAGCAGTCAGTATTGCCAAAGGAGTCATCACAATACAGATTTTGAGTGAAATTTTGTTAAGGATTTCTCTCATTGATCCACATAATACTGTGGTCTGATTGTTGCATGATGGGAAAATTTGGACCGGCCGATGAGGGCAGCATTCGAATGACAAACTCAGGGGTGCGTTCGATTATGCAACCCAGGGTGCCTCGAGGCACCTCGAGTTGCCCGAAGTTGCGTTCGATTACTACACGACGTCACACTCAGGGCGCCCCGAGTCGACCCTCCTCATGGAGCAGGGGCAGCTTGGGGATTGGCCTGACCTGACTTGACCCAAGATGGGGACGACATGTGATTGGCTATCGTTATCAATTCCGTAAGAATTATACCGTATTTTGAGGATATCTTTCCACATTTAGTGAGGAAATAATTTTTCACTTCAAATTGTCTAAAATATTTTGGAAAGACGGACCAAATTATTTATCGTGAATCACAGATTTAATTATAGGCTCCCAGGGGTACCCCAAATGCAATAAAATGCGTTCGATTATCACACGCCCCGAGGTGCCCAAGTGACGTCAGGAACCCTGGTCTGAGGCTCCCCGGGGAAGCATAATCGAACGCACCCCTGGTCTGGCACCAGCCCCCCCCCCCCTACACACACACACACACAAACAAACACACACACACATACTCACATACTTTTTTTAAAAAATTCATGTTTTCTGTTTAGTATTCATTTTGAGCTTTTGAGCTTTATAAAGGAAAAATGTCCACATCTTATGATCCATTTAAAATAAATATATTCTATAAACTCACATGGATACATTTTATTGAAAGCACCATTCCTCTAAAAAAATTTGTGCAGACATTTTTATTATTATGTACTATTAAAACCCCTTAACTTGTAATAATAATAATAATAATAATAATAATAATAATAATAATAATAACAATAATAATAATAATAATAATAATAATAATAGAATGGATATATAACACAATAGGTACGTTCATTCGATGAATTCCAGAGTAGAGTTAAAGCTAGTCATGTTATGGTTAAGTTTGTCATCGTATAGCCTTGGTAGGATACTTCATACAAACACTTTGCTCTGTGGGTAAGTCTGGCGGCATGTTGATAAGGGGGTGCCACTGGCAATGTCATTAGATCAAATATGCAGCACAATGTTTTTAGCTCCGCTGTCAGCGAAAGCTGAAAGCGTAGCTTTAGGTAAGTGACAGTCGGAATTCTTCGATATTTGGTGTGCATGTTCCCTGGGGGGAGGCTATTCAGATTTGTTCATGCCAAGTTAATCTGTGCCATTTTCAATTTGTTATGATTTTTTTTCCAAAAATGACAATTTCATCAACTCCTCATAAACTTCAATTCAGATTGCTTTGATATCTGGTGTGTTGATGCACAGGGGGTAGCTTACTTAGATTTGTTAATTTCAAGTCAGCACGTCGTCTCTTCTATTTTTTATGATTTTTTTTTGAAATTTGAAAAAAAAATGAATATGTTAATGAGCATAATGACCGACGCCATATTGGAAATCAGTCCGCGAGACTTTAGGTAAAGTGCAACTTTTCAAAAGACACTATTGACGTCAAACAAGCAATGTAATATGTGCTATAGTCTTAATTCTACGCATTGTGCGCCCAAATGACAAATATTTGTTCGAAAAAGGTTTGTAAACTTCAAATCCAATTCACACACCACCCCTCCTACAGAATGGTTCATTCCAGTATATGCACCTCATAGCTCATGATCATTGTGAGAAGTCTTCCATGGCCATGCCTGAACTGAAGTGTTTTTGACAGAGTCAGTCGTCAATAAAAACGATAATACTCTTTCTAAAATTACCACATTTTGAAAGGGAAAGTACTTTGTGGTTCATTTATGGAGTTTTGTTTTTGTACGATCAATATTGGTGGCAAAATTACAGCGTCAAAATTGCCGATGTGGTAATGGACGACAATCCCAAGTACCCGGATGCACGAGGGACTAACCCAGAAGCAAGTCGTTGTCAGCCATACGTTACAGTGCAGTGGTAACATCGTCCGAGAAATCGCTGCGTTCAGTGTCATTATTCACAGAATTGTTGTTTTCGAGTGAAACGTGTATGTATGTATGTATGTATGTATGTATGTATGTATGTATGTATGTATGTATGTATGTATGTATGTATGCTTCTCCTAACTAAATAAGTATATCATGATGCAAATAGAATTAATGTCAAATCGAAAAGTATAGACCACTGTCGTAATAATTGAAAAACAAAAGCATTAGTTATACAATATATATTTCTTGACAACGTTAATAACTATACTTTATATTAATTTTAACATGTAGATTTCCCAACATGTAATATGACGACGCTATTTGGTTGTTCAAATGGTCAATGTATAGATGCTTACAGACAGTGTGATTTGAAAGTAGACTGTTCTGATGGATCTGATGAACTTAATTGTACTGATATTGGTATGTGCACTAACAACATTTCACATTCTGAATTTAAATTTCATTGTTTAATTACGCTCAAACTTTGGCATGGAAAGACAGTGGGGTAAATATTTACAAGATATCTGAAATTAAATTCTTTCGTATGACCTTTTTGGATATTATCAAAAGAAAAATATTACATTCAGTCCACATGAGTAATCGCCACGCCGCCTCTCTGTCTGTCTGTCTGTCTGTCTGTCTGTCTGTCTGTCTGTCTGTCTGTCTGTCTGTCTGTCTGTCTGGCTGTCTGTGTGTGTGTGTGTGTCTCTCTCTCTCTCTCTCTCTCTCTCTCTCTCTCTCTCTCTCTCTCTCTCTCTCTCTCTCTCTCTCTCTCTCTCTCTCTCTCTCTCTCTCTCTCTCTCTCTCTCTCAGACATTTGTAATGCTATTGAATGCCTTGATGGTACGTGTCTGGCCCGAAGTCTTAGATGTGATGGAATAACAGACTGTGTGTATTGTGATGATGGGGAATCAGAAGACGAGGTTGGCTGTGATAAAGGTAATCATTTCTGATATTTTTTTCTTAGGATGAAAATCTATTCACAAACACTGACTAAATCGTATTTATTTAAACATTGTGTAGGTAATGTACAATGCACGTATGCTTGCAATAAACAAGTTTAGATACGAAGACATTCATGTGTGCATATCTGTATATTTGACCATATATCATTGCAGTACTATCAATTTTAATTATTACGGCGTTTACTAATTTATTCTCTGAACGATACCCTTGAACATTGCAAGTTAAATTTACTTTGTAACCTTTTTACAAACTCTAACTTAATGAACGCATTTCTGACTCATAGATACGGACCTCGCATGCAACGACACACAAATCAAATGTGCCGATGGTCTATGCATTGATATGAAACTGTGGTGTCTTTATGACGTTGATCAGTTTGGTTATAATTATGGATGTCGTGATGGATCACAATTTAGAGATTGTGGTATGTATAATTATGAATTAGCACATGGATATAATGTGGATAGGGAGCAAAGGGTGAACATTTTTTAATTGTCAAACCTGACAATTTTGTTTATTTGATTACTTTGTTTGAGTAACAATAAGGATATTACAAAATTGTATGCAAGCTCACAAGATGCAGTCTCCATGTTAAAATTGAGGTTTTTCTAAAGTTTTGTACAAAAAATGAAAATTATATCTCGTCTCTAGATATTATGTAATTATGATCAATGTATGTTTTCGAAGACAACCAACACTCGATCATTAGTTTTTTCCTAATCAATAGCAATCTGCTTGCTACAAAACACTACAGAGGGGATAAAATGTGTAAATTCATTGATTTGTTTTATAAAGAATAACAAGCGATAAATACAGCTGCGAAGCAGCAATCATGGGTTTCGAGACATTCCGCCTGCACGCACATATTGTAGATGACGTGATACGTGAATGTATGTCAAAGGTATCATAATAATCCACATTTCACCAAATACCAATTGCACAAAATGCCAACAATAATCGTCTCAATGCTAAGTCGAGGAAGGGCTTTGGAAGGTCTTAGATGGAAATGAAAAAAAGGTAAATTTATGTATGAGGCATTTGATCATGTTATCATTTATTAATTTTCAGAGTTGACTAGTTATGATTAATTGTAAATCATGAATTTATTTAAATGAAACATTGTTTGTCTTATATAACTCCTTATTACTCAATATCACGGTTGCCATTAAACTAGCAGACATTAATTTTCAGTAAGGCATGAAATAAGTAGACACACATAATGCCGCGCATCAAAGTATCTACAAGTAACGCGATACTATGATTCCGACTTGAAAAGCTAATTATCCGTAGTGTGAGCCATTCTGTCATATTAATGTATCACTAGTTTATTAGTATATTGTAGTGGGCAAAGTTCAAGCACATGGCAACCATGTGAGCTAAATAACAATTGGATATTAGTAATTTTTTCGGGGAGTCTACCATGTTTATATGTAATCAGGATTATAAACATCTTCGGTATACCTGTTCTTGACGTATTTATATAACATAATATACAAATTAAACTGTTATTATTACATCTATACATTGTTCACAGAAAACTTCAAATGCCCAAACCATACTTTTAAGTGTCCTGAGAGTTATTGCATTCCACTGCATCGATTATGTGATGGTAATGGAGACTGTCGGCAAAATGAAGATGAAGACTTGGCTACTTGTGGTAAGAAATAGAATTCATTGTCACATTGCCAAACATGCTAACTTCAAGGTATTGTACTAACATGCAAATGTAAAATCGCAGGTATTCTGAAATTTTAGACACTGAAGAAGGACAAGTGATTTGTTCGAAATACGTCTGTTTCTAAACCAAAATTGAAAGAGAACATGTATTTGGTCATATTGTATAATTTATCGAGATATTAATTACATTGTTGCAGAATTTGTATTGTTAATGTCATTACTTTATTTTTAATAACAGATGAATTCACGTGCCCAGCAGGGTCGTACAAATGTCGAAATAGTCAGGTCTGTGTTAGCCAACCTTATGTATGCGACAACAATCCACACTGTAGCCATGGTGACGATGAATTATATTGTAGTAAGTAACATTTTTGATATTTCAGATCCGAAGTGGATTGTATTCTACCTCTAGGAAGGAAATAGAGATGAACTTTGAAGTTTTGAATTTAACCCTGATCACATTTCATACTCTTGATATCTTCACACCAAAATACATATCATACCTGACAATGTGCTATGATCAGCGATATTGCCACTTCAACACTATGTTGAATACCCAATAACTTTATGATAAATGCAGTCAAGCCCCTGTACCCCAATTAAGAAAATATATATCAAGAAATGTGTGAATAATCTTGACATACTTCGCTGTTACATGTTTGTATAGTCAATATGTTTATATAATCAACATAAACGCATTTACTACTAAATAAATCAAGTGGCGTAGTGGCAAAATAGCTCATTAGGTGAACTTACTCGTGTTAGTTTTCTGTCAATACCGAACCCCTTCTCATTCTAATAATCAATTTTAACATATATCCTTTATTCAATACTGTAACATACTTAAGGTGTCATTTGTCCCATTGGATGTCTGTGTAATGGCCTTGAAATCAACTGCCAGAATTCATCGTTACGAGATCTAAATTCATTGAACTCATCAGTACGAAGCATGTGAGTATCTGATAAAGGTAAAATAGAAAATTATTACCAGCGACAACGAAAGTAGTTCAAGTGACGTGATGAATATTATAGCGCAACAGTTGAGAAATATATTTTGCATATTTTGAATATTTTGATGTTATACTTATCATTTTACATTTTCAACCAAAAAAGAGGAGCATCCCGCATTTTACATTTTGTCCTTTCTGCTTGTTTATGTGAAATGTTCAAAATGATGACAGCTTACTGTCAAAATAAACATGTTTTGTTTGCATTAACAATAATGTAGAGTGTAATATTGACCAATTTTACCTTTAAAACGAGACACATTTTGCAGGAATGCACTGGAAAAGTACTTTATTTTTACATTTCCAGTTCTTTCAACAAAGGACGATTAAGGGAAAACGCCTTCAATGGCACTTTCAAGGACATGGCGTATTTAGCCTATCTGTAAGTAAAATTATGTGAAGTGTAATTTATGGTATGTGTCGATGAAAGAAATGTATATAATACATTTAGCGATATTGATTATAGTAAAATGGTTAAGCTGGTTAAAAAGAAGAATGATGTGAGAATAATAAAGAAGCCACATCCTTCTGGAGGAAAAGGCTGGTTCTTGAACACTCTGAAGTGTACTGTTACAGTATTGATTTAAACAACTCGGTACCAAGGGGGCTAAAGTATTTATAGCAGACCTTGAATTTATATGAAAAAAAATATACTAAAAAAATAAATCTATATCAAATTACTACTACAATTGTGTATATAATAACTATAACTTAGAAAAACATGATATGATTCCACGTATGGAAATATATCAAGCTTATTTTTCTAATGCATAAATGGAATATATATATTTAATCGTATGTAGCTTTATCTGTCATCAAAATAAATAAACCCCAACCCGATTGAAGAAAAAATAATTTATTATGACTAGACTTTTTCCATTTAACTTGGGATGTAGGGCTTGAAGACATTCTCCGTTGTTATGTTACCATTTTCCAATCGTATATTTTAGTTAGAGTGTTTCACCAGGGTTTAGTGATAAGATAAGTGGATTCAGTCCCATTTCTTATCCTACTTAGATATCTGAAATACAAGCATATGGACAAGGAGATAGCACTACTTATTATGTTTTTTTTTCAAATAAAGTGTTGAATCCTTACAAAATACTTGGTAACCTGTAACCCTAAGTACATAAGTCAATAAGAAACGTATCAAACAAATTAAGGTGGATAATGTTAGGCAATGAAGAATGGGCTAGTGAAAGAATGAAGCAATGTTATGTTCATTTATGCAATTACATCTTACCGTCACAGTGACCTGGCAGACAATGGGCTCGAGACTTTGGCAGTTGATATCTTTGACGGACTACGGAATCTGTTATTTCTGTAAGTGCACATTATTGTTTCCTTATTTTGCTGTTAATAACATTATTCATGTTTAATCTGTTACTACCAAACCAGAAACACTAACGTGCTTTTATTTAGGCCCCGCGTTGTTTTTCTTTTCTCATCGAGCGCAAAGATTGTTACAAATTTCACAGACAAACCAAGGTACTGATAATGTGCATGTGCGCACATATATGAATAGTTACATTTTATCTCACTGTGTACACAAATAACGTTTTGTTTTTGACTGTTCCTTATTTTCGTTCGATAATATTAATGTTGGTTTGTGGGATTAAAACATAGCCATGTATGCATGCGCATTATCAGAGTCTATATTTGTTTTATTGTATATACTTTGTATGAACAAACCTTATGTGAGATGAAAAAAGACATCGTGCCTCTTAATTGAATCTATTTAATGATTTTGTGTTGGTACTGTAACACAAAATGTACTTATTTTTCATAGGAACCTATCACAAAACGTATTTAAAAAATTGACTCGCACCAGCTTCAACGGTTTGAAAAGATTACAATTTCTGTAAGTATGCAAACACCATTGCAGATGAGAACATACCTTCTATGTATGTTTTTGAAAAGGTTTCACAACTGGCCATAGATTTGATTTAACTCATTCGCCAATTATGAAAGCAAATCAGGATTTCATGCTGTGAATAGCATAGATAGAAATCTCAGAACAGTTTTGAATAATTATAGACGGCCGTTTTATTGCGATAACACCTGACAACTTTGCATCTAAATACACTATTTTGATCGCTATCAATGTTTTACAACAACAACAACAACAAAGATAAATATAAATATTTCATACTTAAGTAACTATTGATCTCCTGTATTACTATCCTAATATGACATATTATACTTTGCAGTGATCTACGGAATAACCCCATCTCTTATTTTGATGGAGACCTTTTCGATGATTTAGGCAAACTGCAGAAGCTGTAAGTGAAATTCTTAACACAATTCTCAAAATATCATAATTTCTCTGAGCATTATTAAGCAATGCAGGTGCCTACTCCATTTCAAAACTTGGAAACCTTGATAAAAATTAAATGGCATACTTTACTTAATAGAGTATATTTATATGTCTATCTATCTATCTATCTATCTATCTATCTATCTATCTATCTATCTATCTATCTATCTATCTATCTATCTATCTATCTATCTATCTATCTATCTATCTATTTGTCTGTTTGTCTGTATGTATTTCTATATATAACAGATATATACATACATACATACATACATACATACGTACGTACGTACATACATACATACATACATACATACATACATACATACATAGACACACAAACTCAGACAGACAGACAGACAGACAGACAGACAGACAGACCCACAGACAGTCAGCGACAAACACAGAAAAATATATAGATATAGAATAAGTAATTGGAATATTTTATCACGTTTACTCACATTAATTTGCTGCTCTTTAAGTTCAATATTAAATAAAGGGGATATGACGCCTGTTATATAAATGTACACATATTAGTATATTCATTGTGTTCTTCTTCCAGGTATTCCGATGTATATGGTCTTTGTTGTGTGGCTGGTATTGAACAAGATAAAATTCAAGAATGTTTACCAGAACCTAACGTATTTCGTTCCTGCAACGATTTGTTACCGGGGGATGGTGTGCGTGTCTTTACTTGGTTAATAGGTCTTGTGTCATTTTTGCTGAACCTCTATTGTATAATATGGAGACTTCAGAAAGATCACCGATCTGGCTTAAAATCGACTGATACATTACTGATACTCCTGATAACAATCACTGATGCCCTAATGGGTGTATATTTAATTAGCCTTGGAAGTGTAGACTTGTTCTACAAGGATAATTACGTATCATATGATATATTGTGGCGTAGAAGTGTCTTTTGCAAATTCATTGGAATCTTAGCCACTATTTCCTGTCAGCTGTCAATTTTCACCTTGACTGTCATGTCACTGATAAGATGCATCGTGATTTCCAACCCAATGAAACGATTGCATGTTAGCCAGAAGATTGCCGGCAAGATCATTGTGATCGCTGCCAGTATTCATTTGTTAGTGACAATATTACCAATCTGCTCCATTGACTACTTTGGAGAGTCTTTTTACGGGGATAACAGTGTCTGTTTGCCACTTCACCTACGACATGACAGACCTCCCGGGTGGGAATATTCGTTGACAATGTTAACAATACTTGACTTGTTGTATGTCATCGTAATAATCACATGCTACATTACCATACTAATCTTTAAACGCACGACTGGTAAAGCAGCAAATAAAAACCGGCGATCTCGAACCGAAACAAAGATGATTGTAATGGTGCTGCTTATAATTGGCAGTGATCTATTGGTATGGTTACCAATCACCACTGTGGCATTCATTGGTGTTGCTGGTGTAAAACTCTCGGGAACCGTGTATGCATGGATGACAGTTGTTGTTTTACCTCTGAATTCATTGATTCATCCATTTGTGTACTTGTTTTCAACCGACGAGTATAAATTCATCGACATAAGACGAGTAAAGAGGTTCATCAAATACAGACTAAGGAAGAAAACACAGGAAGGTATCAAATTATTTGGTTTATATCTTGTAATTGTTCTGTATATAATTCCCTTCACTGGCTTTC